>NW_026599609.1:1188039-1287163 GCF_023634155.1 Falco peregrinus
GCTACGCCGCCTGGTGTTGGGGGGAGATAGATTGCTAATTAAACCCATGCATGGCTGCATGGCCACGAGGAAGAGAGGTGCCGTGCCTCACACGAGAGTCGTGAGGATTAGTGCTGGGAAGCTGCAGAGGGTAGGGGTCACCCTTCTTCAAGCCTGTGTCATCGTTTCCTGCCCAGGTTTCGCTTTACGGTGGTCAGCAGAGCAGTGGCCAAGGCTTTGTCCGCCTGGGCCAAGAAGGCTGCAGCAAAGTCCAGGCTCAGACAAGGTGTGGGAACAGGTCTCCGCTGCCCAGCTGAGGCCCTGCCCCGCGCTGGGTGACCACAGCTCCGTCAAAAGGCACTCCCCAGGGGGCTGCTCTGCTGAGTTTCCTCCTTTGCCAGATGCAGAGGCGCATCCTGGCAAGCTGCTGCAGAGACGGAGGAAGCTTTCCCTTGCTGCACTGCCAAGTCAGGGGCCAGGCACAAGACAGAAAGACTTGGGCAAGAAGACTTCTGAGAGGTGAGACCCTGGTGGGAAGGGATGAAAGGGATCCTGCACCCGTGGAGGAGAGACCTCCCCTCCGGACACTCCGGCTGCAGGGACGCGGCAAGGTCCCTGACACGTGCCGCATGGCTCTTATGTGCTTGTTTCCCCTGTTGTGGGCCCCTCCCTGGGGAAGGTGGCGGGTGCTGAGTGCACCCCACGTCCCTGTGGTTCCCTCACGCAAGAGCTGAGGTGCAGACCTCCCCCGTCCATCTGAGGGGGCTCAGGAAAGGCTCCCCGCTGCCAGCAGAAATGGCCCCACCTCGCGTGCTGCTTCTGCCAGCCTGGGGAGCTTTGGTGCCAGGCGAAGGTGGGAGAGCAAACTGCCCCGTGCTCATGCCGACTGCTCCTGGTGCCTCTTTGCAGTGCGCTCCCCCCGTGTCCAGGCAGCTCCCCCAGGATGAAGGAGGCAGGCAGGCAGGAGCCGGCTTCTCCAGCCAAACCCACCTCTACACTCCCATCCTCAGACGACTGCCAGAAAGCGCTGCAGGTGCGTGCCTTGCTGTAGCTGCCGTGCTGCTGGGGACTCGGCAGAAGCCTCTTTGTGCAGAGAGCCAGCCTGAAAGGACCCCTGGACGTGCGCTCCTTGTCGGTTGTCTGTCACCTCATTTAGATCTTCCTTGCCCCCTGGGTTGTCACAAAACACTTTCTCCTGGCCCAGGGGCTATGGGAGATGCCCAAGTCCTTTCTCGGCTGTTCACAGTGGAGGGCTTTGGTCGCAGCTGTGTTTGCCAGGAGCCTAGAATGACCCCAGAGCCCCCGATGTGTTAGGGGCAAAGCCCTGCCAACCGACCAGCTGAGGCAAGGGGCGGCAACACGGGTCAGACCCGAAGGACACCCGTTCCAGGCGCTGAGACTAATCCTGCCTTCTGCTGCCTTGCCATCCCCTCCAGGAGGTCTGGCAGCTGCCTGCAGAGTGGGAGCAAGTGAGGCCCAAGTGGCAAGAGCAGCTCGAGCAAGCAAAGGCAGAGTGGGCGGCGTGGGGAGCCTGGTCTGCGGGGAAGGACCGACAGCAACCCCAGGTACGGGCAGCGATTGACACCGCTGAGAGCAGCAGCCACCCTCTCCTTCGGGGCACCCAGGGCGGCAGGTCTCCAGAGCGGGGGAGCAGGACAGACACCCAGCTGCAGGGCAGGGGTTTGCCTGCTCATGCACATGAGAGAGAGAGAGGCAGCAGGATGCAAGCGACAAAATCGGCCATGATAAGAGGCACGCAGTGCTGGGTCTCCCGGCTGCCCGGTCCTGCTGCAGGCTGCTTTCAAGAGGTCCTCTGGGAAACAGCACGGGTGGTTGCCGTCTGCTTTGCTGAGAGCGTCTGCTCCTTGGCAGGCCCTCGGCACTGGAGGCACTCGGACTCCCCACCCTCCAGCCCAGCCCAGGAGAGAGGCGGTCGAGGAGAGGTGGAGAAAGGCTCCAACCCCTCTCCCAGCCGAGCAGAAGACAGCAGCAACCTCTAGGCCTGGGGGAAACCTGCATTAGGGAGGAAATGCCTTAAGAGGAAACTCCCCTTAAGCTTTGAGTGTTGTTCTGTAGAAGGAAGAGAGTTGCCTTATTGCCCCAGGATGGGGTAGGGGAGCCCGGAGGCAGCGGTGCCTGAGCCTGGGACAGGGTTCTCCAGCCTGGAGGCCAAAGCTGTTGGTGGGACTCTTCCCTCCAGCCTCCTGCCTGGTCCCTGCAGGGGGCAGGGGACCCGTGCTGGGGCAGCAAACACTGCTGTAAAGCCTAAAGGTGTCCCCAGGGGCTGCTCCCAGCTCTGCCTGGGAGCTGCTGCCGTCAGATTCACCCACTAGCAAGCAGTTCCTGGTGCAGGAGTGACAACTGCGTGGAGGAGAACAGGTCTGGGTGTCTAATACCAAGGTCTCCAACACCAGCTGAGCAGCGTTTGTTTTAATGGTTTGGGTTTTTTTTTCTCCCCAGGAGTTTCCATAGTACCCCAAAGCCATTTTCTGTCAGAAAAGGTGCAGGCACGTGCACGAGACACGGGTGTTTCTCTGTGTTGTAACTGGGAGCAAAGGCGGCTTTTCTTTTCGTTCCAGCTGGAAGGGGAGCACAGAGCGTCAGCCCCAGGGAGGCAGCCCTGCTCCCTCGTCCTGGCTGTGGGTGTGAGCCCGTGCACGCTCCACCTCTGGAGGAAAGGCACTGAAGAAGAGCAGCCTGGGAGGGACCTCCCAGAGCCGGCTGGGGAGAGGGCTGGTCACCCCGCGGCCCATGGCGACTGCCGGGAGCAGCTCGGCGTGGCCAGTGGCCTCTGGGCACGGGCCTGCGGGCCTCCCCTGCGTTGCTGTAGGCGGGCACCGGAGCGTCCCCAGGCCTGGGCGCCCTGTGTGGGAGCCATGCGTGGGGACAAGGCCCCGGGCGGTGGCAGCCAGAGCTGCTGCACGCACACAGGACTGAGCTCTGCAGAGGCTGCTGGCACCGGGGGGATGTGGGAGGTGCGGGCTCGGGCCTGCTGGGGCGTCTGTGAGGGGCAAGCAGGGGCTGCCCCACGCCGGGCACAGCCGGGCACAGCCAGTCCCCGCCAGGCTCCACAGCATCGCCAGGGCTTTGTGATGCAGGCGGCGCAGCGTGCCCAGAGGTCATTGTGATGCGGGTCCCCACGGTGACCCCGCGGGTATTTAAGGAGCCAGAGCCCTGGGGTGCCCACTCCCAGGAGAGCCACTCCCTCAGGAGGCAGCATCTCCCCTGGGTGACCATGGCCGGTCGTCGGCAGGCGCCGCCGAAGATGCCCACGCATGAGGAGGCAAACGCCCCCCCCCCAGCCCAACAGCAGGCTGCCGGGCCTGCAGAACCGGCGCCAGGTGAGGGACGGGGCAGGAGGGGGAGGCCGGTGGTGGGACGGGGCCACGCGGAGCTGCCTTAGTGCCAGGGCCGGGCTTGCCGCCACTGTGGGGGCCGCTGTGCCAAGGCAGCCGCCTCCAGTCCTTGACTTCTCCTCCTCCTGCCCGCAGATGGGCCACAGGCGGCCGCTGGCAGCGCCGCAGGACAGCCAGGGACAGGCTTCGTCCCCCCATGGGAACAGGCTGCGACGGCTCCCCTGCCCACAGAGCTCGCAGGCCGCTGGGAGCCGACGCGCACAGGTAGGGAGCCCGAGGGAGCCCGGGACAAACGTCTTCCCGAGTCCAGGCGCTGCCGACAGGCAGGCGGGAGCTGCAGGAGGGGACGGGAGGGCCCGGTCACCTAGCAAGCTGAGCCCCCCAAGCCGTGCCTGCAGGCTGCCCGGGCATGCTGGGGATGCTCCCAGGAGTCACTGTGGGCCATGGCCGGAGCAGTGCGCTCCCCAGCCAGCTCTGGGAGCCGAGCGGCAACTCCCTGTGGGGCCGAGTGCTGCCCTGGGGGCTGGCAGGGGAGCCGGCACAGGGGCTCTTCCAGCTGGGACACGGGGGCACGGGCGAAGGGCCACAGTCACGCAGCCTCTCTCCTCGCCTTCTCTTGCAGACGGACAGCCCGGCGTGCAGGGTGGCAATGCCCTCCATCAGGGTGAGGCGGGAGGAGACAGCCCGTCTGCCAGCAAGGCAGGCAGCAGCACCACAGAAGGTGCACGCAGCTCGGGCACCAGGAGCTGCCAGCACTTGCTGCAAGCTCCTGCCTCTGCCAGCAGCAGCCTCTGCAGCTTCTGCCCAGGGCAGGGGAAAGGCCAGCAGCACTGCAACCAGCAGACACCGACAGCTTGTCCCATCTACTCGGGGCATCCCTGGTGAGCAGGGGAAAGCCACCAGTGCGCAGAGCAGGAGCCATGCCCCACACAGCCCTGCAGCCAATGCCGCAGCTGGGAAGGAGGCAAAGAGGTGCCTTTTGAGGAAGGACCCGGACAAGGTTTGCACTGGGAGCCACCGACCCAGCCAGCAGACAGCGGCACAGTGGCATCGGGAACACAGGCTGGGTGCGGCGAAGATGGCAAGAACAGAGGAGGTCCGGGCGGCCCAGAGTGGCAAGGCCTCTGCAGGTCAGCACGTGCGTGACGCACGTAAAAGCACCGGTGCTGCTGGCAGACTTTCTGTGCCAGTTTCCCTGGGCAGGCGGGATGTGGCTTCAGGGCAGCAGGGACAAGTGGAAGAGCGCCACCCCCAAAACACAGCTGTCTCTCATAAAGACCAAGTGCAAAGGCAAGTCGCTGCGGGAGCACCAAGAGGCTCTTAAGGAGCATGTGGCCATGCCGTCAGTGAAGACGGAGGATCAGATGGCCACCCTCACCACAGCCAGCAGACACCAACAGCTTGACTCATCTACTCGGGGCATCCCTGGTGAGCAGGGGAAAGCCCCCAGTGGGCAGAGCAGGAGCCATGCCCCACGCAGCCCTGCAGCCAATGCCGCAGCTGTCTCCCAGCCCACCCGCACCCGCTGCCTCCAGAACCAGCTGCAGCAGGAGATGGCACTGTCCACCCAACCCATCCTGCAGCGGTTCAAGCGCGAGCTGCCTGCCTCCCCCTGCACGGCCCAGCCCGAGGGCTCTCCTGGCCACCAGGGCCATCAGGGGACGCAGAGCTCCTGCTCCTCTGGCAGAAACAGGCCCCACACCTTGGCGGCCCTGCAGGAAAGACCAACAGAAAGCCACAGTGCTGGGCCACAAGCCACGTGCCAGGCTGTGAGAGGTGCTCAGCTCCGGGTGATGGAGCGGGAGGACTTGATGCTGCCTGGCAGCGCATACAGCCATCTCCTGGAGCAGAGCAGATGCCTGCAGCGTCTTCTGAAAGACCTGGAGAGGCAACAGAGTGCCCTTGAGATGGAGAGCCGCCTCCTGGGAAAGGACGGTTCTCCAAGAGCGTGCAAGGAGGCAGGGAGACTGCAGCAGAAGAATGCTCAACTAGCTGCCCTCACCTTGCGGCTGGGAGAGCGAGCCAGGCAGCTGCAGGTGACCATCCATCGCCTGGTCAATGCTCGCGGGCCACTGCCCATCCAGCGCTCCGCTGAGCAACTGTGCCCGCCATTGCTTCCTCAGCCCAGGGGTGGAGAAATGGGAGAGCCCGGCAGAGCTCTGCTGGCACGGGACAAGCGGCACGACTTGGCACAGAAGGCAGCTGAGGGGCTGGAGGCCCGAGCAGCCGCAGATGAAGAGGGATCCTCTGATGTGAGCACCCCCGGGCAAGCTTGTGAGGAGTTGCAGGTGCAGCTCGCCAAGGTGACAAATGAAAACACCCACCTGGCTGAAGAAAACGCTCGCCTGCGTGGGCAGATGGCTTTGACAGAACAGGTTCAGGCTGAAAATGCCAACCTGAAAGGGCAGCTAGCGCGACTGGCAGAGGAGCGAGACTCTGCCATCCAAGCAACCATCTGTCTTTTTACCCAACTGGAAGCGGCCAAGCGCGAGCTGACAGCCATGAGGGACAGGGCAGAAAGGAGTCGACAGCTGGAGAGGGAACATGAGGAGACAAAGCTGGCCCACAGGGAGCACAGAGAACCCCTGCGAGCGTTTCCAGCCCCGCTGAAGGAACTGAGTGATCGGTTTGAGAAGCTAAAGAAATGCTGCCAGCAGCTGTTTCAGGAACTGGAATGGCTGGGAGGAGAAAGATCCAACAGCACCGTTTCCGAGCCGCAGCAGGCTAACCTGGGAGCAGACAAGGAGTCCGTCCTGCTGGAGGCTATGAGAAAACAACCGGCAGAGCTTCGAGCATTCATCGCTCGTTACAGCTATGATCCTTTCGATGGTCCCAACGAGCGGCCTGAGCTGGAGCTTCCGCTAGTTGCTGGACAATACGTTTACATCTTTGGAGACGCGGATGGAGACGGTTGGTACGTGGGAGAGCTGACCGACGGCACAAGGGGATTGATCCCCTCTAATCTCGTTGAGGAAGTTCCAGGTGACGGGCGACCTGATGACACCACAGTCTCCCCAGAGACAAGTGATTGGTGGCAGGGCATAGATGACGTCTGTCCTGTCTTCTCATAGAGCTTCTCATTAAACCTCTTTTAATGACCTCTCTGTGTAATCTCACTCCCTGTCCTGTTTGTCTGTGAGCTGAAGGGACTCTGTGCCTGCTATGGGGGACGTGGCGGGGGTGGACTGAGTGCCAGCTACTGGAGTCAAGGCCAGGCCGTAGGCAGCTCTGGCTTGTGGTGCCAGCTACTGGTGTGCGTCCCAGTGCAGCCAGTGGAGTGAGGGGGGGTCCGAGTGCAGCTACTGGAGCCAGTGGGGATCTCAGCCATCAGGCACTAGGGGTGCGTCCTGAGAAACCACAGGGTATTTGCACTACAGTAGCACGTGCAGTAAAGAAAACTGGTCTTGCAGTTTGATCCAGCGCTGCATCTGCAAACAAAACGAGGCGGAGGCATGAGGAACATGGATGGAAACCTCACCTGCCACACCAAAGTTACGCCACGGAAACTCTTCCCTTTTTGTCACCTTCCTCGGGTTTGGTAAATCTTTTGCCGAGTCTGAAGCAAAGGCCCATTGCCTCTTCTTCCTGTTTCTAACGGCTAACGTCTGGGTTTCACAGGCTGCTTTGTTGTGCGGCACCGCTTACACCCCAGAGTTGCCTTCATAAATGCATCCTTGTACTAGGAAAGGAAAATCGCCTGTCATGCCAGTCATACCACTGTACTACCCTACCCGCAGGGCAACAGACCGCCCTGCTTGTAAGAGGATTTAGTACAGGAAATAATCCTCAAGTATCTGGGTGTTTTAACAGTTTAATCACGTGCTTGCAGTCTGACTGCTGACACAATCTAACAAGAAAAAATATTAAGGGGGCTAAATCTGTGTTTCAAAAAAGGTGGGGTTTCTCTTTCCCTTCCTGAGAAAACTTGCTCCCTCTGCGTTTCTGCCCTGTCATTTCATCTAGCAGCTTCGAAGAAGGGTTTCCCGGCCAGCTATTTTGATGTCATGGCGAGCTCTGAGATGTTTGAGTTTGTTCCTTTCACGCCCCCAGAACTTGGAGTCCTGTGGCTACAACAGCATCTCTGCTGCTGTACAAAAGCAGGGCCCTTGCCAGGTCCTCACGATAACGCACTTGATGGGCAAGGTGAACACGTTATTTTACACAGCTTCAGAAATCTCACTGCATTGTTGCCTGCGAAAAGCCACTTTCCTTTTGGCATTTGAGACACCTTTGAACACTGACCATAGAGCCCTGTGGCAACCTCTAGGCCTGGGGGAAACCTGCATTAGGGAGGAAATGCCTTAAGAGGAAACTCCCCTTAAGCTTTGAGTGTTGTTCTGTAGAAGGAAGAGAGTTGCCTTATTGCCCCAGGATGGGGTAGGGGAGCCCGGAGGCAGCGGTGCCTGAGCCTGGGACGGGGTTCTCCAGCCTGGAGGCCAAAGCTGTTGGTGGGACTCTTCCCTCCAGCCTCCTGCCTGGTCCCTGCAGGGGGCAGGGGACCCGTGCTGGGGCAGCAAACACTGCTGTAAAGCCTAAAGGTGTCCCCAGGGGCTGCTCCCAGCTCTGCCTGGGAGCTGCTGCCGTCAGATTCACCCACTAGCAAGCAGTTCCTGGTGCAGGAGTGACAACTGCGTGGAGGAGAACAGGTCTGGGTGTCTAATACCAAGGTCTCCAACACCAGCTGAGCAGCGTTTGTTTTAATGGTTTGGGTTTTTTTTTCTCCCCAGGAGTTTCCATAGTACCCCAAAGCCATTTTCTGTCAGAAAAGGTGCAGGCACGTGCACGAGACACGGGTGTTTCTCTGTGTTGTAACTGGGAGCAAAGGCGGCTTTTCTTTTCGTTCCAGCTGGAAGGGGAGCACAGAGCGTCAGCCCCAGGGAGGCAGCCCTGCTCCCTCGTCCTGGCTGTGGGTGTGAGCCCGTGCACGCTCCACCTCTGGAGGAAAGGCACTGAAGAAGAGCAGCCTGGGAGGGACCTCCCAGAGCCGGCTGGGGAGAGGGCTGGTCACCCCGCGGCCCATGGCGACTGCCGGGAGCAGCTCGGCGTGGCCAGTGGCCTCTGGGCACGGGCCTGCGGGCCTCCCCTGCGTTGCTGTAGGCGGGCACCGGAGCGTCCCCAGGCCTGGGCGCCCTGTGTGGGAGCCATGCGTGGGGACAAGGCCCCGGGCGGTGGCAGCCAGAGCTGCTGCACGCACACAGGACTGAGCTCTGCAGAGGCTGCTGGCACCGGGGGGATGTGGGAGGTGCGGGCTCGGGCCTGCTGGGGCGTCTGTGAGGGGCAAGCAGGGGCTGCCCCACGCCGGGCACAGCCAGTCCCCGCCAGGCTCCACAGCATCGCCAGGGCTTTGTGATGCAGGCGGCGCAGCGTGCCCAGAGGTCATTGTGATGCGGGTCCCCACGGTGACCCCGCGGGTATTTAAGGAGCCAGAGCCCTGGGGTGCCCACTCCCAGGAGAGCCACTCCCTCAGGAGGCAGCATCTCCCCTGGGTGACCATGGCCGGTCGTCGGCAGGCGCCGCCGAAGATGCCCACGCATGAGGAGGCAAACGCCCCCCCCCAGCCCAACAGCAGGCTGCCGGGCCTGCAGAACCGGCGCCAGGTGAGGGACGGGGCAGGAGGGGGAGGCCGGTGGTGGGACGGGGCCACGCGGAGCTGCCTTAGTGCCAGGGCCGGGCTTGCCGCCACTGTGGGGGCCGCTGTGCCAAGGCAGCCGCCTCCAGTCCTTGACTTCTCCTCCTCCTGCCCGCAGATGGGCCACAGGCGGCTGCTGGCAGCGCCGCAGGACAGCCAGGGACAGGCTTCGTCCCCCCATGGGAACAGGCTGCGACGGCTCCCCTGCCCACAGAGCTCGCAGGCCGCTGGGAGCCGACGCGCACAGGTAGGGAGCCCGAGGGAGCCCGGGACAAACGTCTTCCCGAGTCCAGGCGCTGCCGACAGGCAGGCGGGAGCTGCAGGAGGGGACGGGAGGGCCCGGTCACCTAGCAAGCTGAGCCCCCCAAGCCGTGCCTGCAGGCTGCCCGGGCATGCTGGGGATGCTCCCAGGAGTCACTGTGGGCCATGGCCGGAGCAGTGCGCTCCCCAGCCAGCTCTGGGAGCCGAGCGGCAACTCCCTGTGGGGCCGAGTGCTGCCCTGGGGGCTGGCAGGGGAGCCGGCACAGGGGCTCTTCCAGCTGGGACACGGGGGCACGGGCGAAGGGCCACAGTCACGCAGCCTCTCTCCTCGCCTTCTCTTGCAGACGGACAGCCCGGCGTGCAGGGTGGCAATGCCCTCCATCAGGGTGAGGCGGGAGGAGACAGCCCGTCTGCCAGCAAGGCAGGCAGCAGCACCACAGAAGGTGCACGCAGCTCGGGCACCAGGAGCTGCCAGCACTTGCTGCAAGCTCCTGCCTCTGCCAGCAGCAGCCTCTGCAGCTTCTGCCCAGGGCAGGGGAAAGGCCAGCAGCACTGCAACCAGCAGACACCGACAGCTTGTCCCATCTACTCGGGGCATCCCTGGTGAGCAGGGGAAAGCCACCAGTGCGCAGAGCAGGAGCCATGCCCCACACAGCCCTGCAGCCAATGCCGCAGCTGGGAAGGAGGCAAAGAGGTGCCTTTTGAGGAAGGACCCGGACAAGGTTTGCACTGGGAGCCACCGACCCAGCCAGCAGACAGCGGCACAGTGGCATCGGGAACACAGGCTGGGTGCGGCGAAGATGGCAAGAACAGAGGAGGTCCGGGCGGCCCAGAGTGGCAAGGCCTCTGCAGGTCAGCACGTGCGTGACGCACGTAAAAGCACCGGTGCTGCTGGCAGACTTTCTGTGCCAGTTTCCCTGGGCAGGCGGGATGTGGCTTCAGGGCAGCAGGGACAAGTGGAAGAGCGCCACCCCAAAACACAGCTGTCTCTCATAAAGACCAAGTGCAAAGGCAAGTCGCTGCGGGAGCACCAAGAGGCTCTTAAGGAGCATGTGGCCATGCCGTCAGTGAAGACGGAGGATCAGATGGCCACCATCACCACAGCCAGCAGACACCGACAGCTTGTCCCATCTACTCGGGGCATCCCTGGTGAGCAGGGGAAAGCCACCAGTGCGCAGAGCAGGAGGCATGCCCCACACAGCCCTGCAGCCAATGCCGCAGCTGTCTGCCAGCCCACCCGCACCCGCTGCCTCCAGAACCAGCTGCAGCAGGAGATGGCACTGTCCACCCAACCCATCCTGCAGCGGTTCAAGCGCGAGCTGCCTGCCTCCCCCTGCACGGCCCAGCCCGAGGGCTCTCCTGGCCACCAGGGCCATCAGGGGACGCAGAGCTCCTGCTCCTCTGGCAGAAACAGGCCCCACACCTTGGCGGCCCTGCAGGAAAGACCAACAGAAAGCCACAGTGCTGGGCCACAAGCCACGTGCCAGGCTGTGAGAGGTGCTCAGCTCCGGGTGATGGAGCGGGAGGACTTGATGCTGCCTGGCAGCGCATACAGCCATCTCCTGGAGCAGAGCAGATGCCTGCAGCGTCTTCTGAAAGACCTGGAGAGGCAACAGAGTGCCCTTGAGATGGAGAGCCGCCTCCTGGGAAAGGACGGTTCTCCAAGAGCGTGCAAGGAGGCAGGGAGACTGCAGCAGAAGAATGCTCAACTAGCTGCCCTCACCTTGCGGCTGGGAGAGCGAGCCAGGCAGCTGCAGGTGACCATCCATCGCCTGGTCAATGCTCGCGGGCCACTGCCCATCCAGCGCTCCGCTGAGCAACTGTGCCCGCCATTGCTTCCTCAGCCGAGGGGTGGAGAAATGGGAGAGCCCAGCAGAGCTCTGCTGGCACGGGACAAGCGGCACGACTTGGCACAGAAGGCAGCTGAGGGGCTGGAGGCCCGAGCAGCCGCAGATGAAGAGGGATCCTCTGATGTGAGCACCCCCGGGCAAGCTTGTGAGGAGTTGCAGGTGCAGCTCGCCAAGGTGACAAATGAAAACACCCACCTGGCTGAAGAAAACGCTCGCCTGCGTGGGCAGATGGCTTTGACAGAACAGGTTCAGGCTGAAAATGCCAACCTGAAAGGGCAGCTAGCGCGACTGGCAGAGGAGCGAGACTCTGCCATCCAAGCAACCATCTGTCTTTTTACCCAACTGGAAGCGGCCAAGCGCGAGCTGACAGCCATGAGGGACAGGGCAGAAAGGAGTCGACAGCTGGAGAGGGAACATGAGGAGACAAAGCTGGCCCACAGGGAGCACAGAGAACCCCTGCGAGCGTTTCCAGCCCCGCTGAAGGAACTGAGTGATCGGTTTGAGAAGCTAAAGAAATGCTGCCAGCAGCTGTTTCAGGAACTGGAATGGCTGGGAGGAGAAAGATCCAACAGCACCGTTTCCGAGCCGCAGCAGGCTAACCTGGGAGCAGACAAGGAGTCCGTCCTGCTGGAGGCTATGAGAAAACAACCGGCAGAGCTTCGAGCATTCATCGCTCGTTACAGCTATGATCCTTTCGATGGTCCCAACGAGCGGCCTGAGCTGGAGCTTCCGCTAGTTGCTGGACAATACGTTTACATCTTTGGAGACGCGGATGGAGACGGTTGGTACGTGGGAGAGCTGACCGACGGCACAAGGGGATTGATCCCCTCTAATCTCGTTGAGGAAGTTCCAGGTGACGGGCGACCTGATGACACCACAGTCTCCCCAGAGACAAGTGATTGGTGGCAGGGCATAGATGACGTCTGTCCTGTCTTCTCATAGAGCTTCTCATTAAACCTCTTTTAATGACCTCTCTGTGTAATCTCACTCCCTGTCCTGTTTGTCTGTGAGCTGAAGGGACTCTGTGCCTGCTATGGGGGACGTGGCGGGGGTGGACTGAGTGCCAGCTACTGGAGTCAAGGCCAGGCCGTAGGCAGCTCTGGCTTGTGGTGCCAGCTACTGGTGTGCGTCCCAGTGCAGCCAGTGGAGTGAGGGGGGGTCCGAGTGCAGCTACTGGAGCCAGTGGGGATCTCAGCCATCAGGCACTAGGGGTGCGTCCTGAGAAACCACAGGGTATTTGCACTACAGTAGCACGTGCAGTAAAGAAAACTGGTCTTGCAGTTTGATCCAGCGCTGCATCTGCAAACAAAACGAGGCGGAGGCATGAGGAACATGGATGGAAACCTCACCTGCCACACCAAAGTTACGCCACGGAAACTCTTCCCTTTTTGTCACCTTCCTCGGGTTTGGTAAATCTTTTGCCGAGTCTGAAGCAAAGGCCCATTGCCTCTTCTTCCTGTTTCTAACGGCTAACGTCTGGGTTTCACAGGCTGCTTTGTTGTGCGGCACCGCTTACACCCCAGAGTTGCCTTCATAAATGCATCCTTGTACTAGGAAAGGAAAATCGCCTGTCATGCCAGTCATACCACTGTACTACCCTACCCGCAGGGCAACAGACCGCCCTGCTTGTAAGAGGATTTAGTACAGGAAATAATCCTCAAGTATCTGGGTGTTTTAACAGTTTAATCACGTGCTTGCAGTCTGACTGCTGACACAATCTAACAAGAAAAAATATTAAGGGGGCTAAATCTGTGTTTCAAAAAAGGTGGGGTTTCTCTTTCCCTTCCTGAGAAAACTTGCTCCCTCTGCGTTTCTGCCCTGTCATTTCATCTAGCAGCTTCGAAGAAGGGTTTCCCGGCCAGCTATTTTGATGTCATGGCGAGCTCTGAGATGTTTGAGTTTGTTCCTTTCACGCCCCCAGAACTTGGAGTCCTGTGGCTACAACAGCATCTCTGCTGCTGTACAAAAGCAGGGCCCTTGCCAGGTCCTCACGATAACGCACTTGATGGGCAAGGTGAACACGTTATTTTACACAGCTTCAGAAATCTCACTGCATTGTTGCCTGCGAAAAGCCACTTTCCTTTTGGCATTTGAGACACCTTTGAACACTGACCATAGAGCCCTGTGGCAACCTCTAGGCCTGGGGGAAACCTGCATTAGGGAGGAAATGCCTTAAGAGGAAACTCCCCTTAAGCTTTGAGTGTTGTTCTGTAGAAGGAAGAGAGTTGCCTTATTGCCCCAGGATGGGGTAGGGGAGCCCGGAGGCAGCGGTGCCTGAGCCTGGGACGGGGTTCTCCAGCCTGGAGGCCAAAGCTGTTGGTGGGACTCTTCCCTCCAGCCTCCTGCCTGGTCCCTGCAGGGGGCAGGGGACCCGTGCTGGGGCAGCAAACACTGCTGTAAAGCCTAAAGGTGTCCCCAGGGGCTGCTCCCAGCTCTGCCTGGGAGCTGCTGCCGTCAGATTCACCCACTAGCAAGCAGTTCCTGGTGCAGGAGTGACAACTGCGTGGAGGAGAACAGGTCTGGGTGTCTAATACCAAGGTCTCCAACACCAGCTGAGCAGCGTTTATTTTAATGGTTTGGGTTTTTTTTTTTCTCCCCAGGAGTTTCCATAGTACCCCAAAGCCATTTTCTGTCAGAAAAGGTGCAGGCACGTGCACGAGACACGGGTGTTTCTCCGTGTTGTAACTGGGAACAAAGGCGGCTTTTCTTTTCATTCCACTTGACGCTGGGTAAGACAAACCTTTGATCTGACCCAGCAGAACTGTTTTGATGCTCTTGTACGAACACTGGAGGAATTTGCTCCCCCTCTGCTCCTATAGAGAGGAACAGAGCGGTCTCTGCGCACGCCCACTATTCTGTCACAAGCTTGCTCTAAAACACATGGTACCAACAGCCACTGAAAGCCTGAGTGCTTCCAGATTCAGGGATGAGGAAGAAAACTGTGCTGGAGCCTGATGTGAGGAGTACAGGCACAGAAGCCTCCTCTGGAGAGTTCTGCACCATAGCATGACCCCAGGTTCTGGACAAGCAAGGGGTTAAGTTAACCTTCCCTCTCCCGAGTTTGGGAGGAGGAGACTAGTTAAAGAGTAGTTCTAACAGAAAGAGGGAATCTGTCAAACAAAACGCTCAACAGTCCCTGCATTGCTCTTCAATTGCTCAAAAAATGAGGCCAGTTATTTAACCAGTTACAGTCCAGGACCAACATCAGGATTCTCACAAATATACAAAACCTCCCTCCCAAACAACTACGTGGTTCATGCGCTTAATTCCCCCAGTTCTTGACAAGGAGGTTCGGGTCACGGACTCCAAAGGCCTTCAACAAGGGACAACCTATCATTCTAAAAATGCAATTCAAAAATTCTCGAAACTGACAACATTTAAAGTGCGGTCAACACTTAATATGAGTGGGCACCAATTAAGGAGTGCTGCCAACTCTATGCACTAGCACAGGGATGTGCTCTTCCCTACACAGTACGGAGCAGAACAGTCTAGTCTAGGCTTGAGCTATGCAGAGGCTTGATCAGAATACACGGCCCTTTCTAGAAAGATACCCAAGAGGAAGATGACTAATCTTTATAACGCTGGCTGAAAGCAACAATGGGAGGTTTGCACCAGCTGATGATTTCCGATCTAGAAACTTCAGTGAAGGCGTCAAGCTACCGATAGAGCAATAGAACAGTAGCCTCAATGCATACACAAAAATGAGATTTTGAGTGCCTACATGCAAGGTAGGTCTCATGCAGCAGAAACAGATGCAGTCAATCTCCTGAGCTTACTTTGTTTTCAAAATAAGACCAAAAAAAAGCAGAGCATGCATTTGCTGCCTTAACAGAGTAACATCTAGAATGCCCCTCACTCCTCATGAGACTTACAATTTTACATACCGGGAAGACCAGCTACAGGTAGACTGAAGTACAATTACAACTTGTTGTACACCACAAGGTATAAGCCAATGAAGATGCTTTATACCAGTCAAATGTCAATAAACTATACTTTCCACAGAAAACAGAGCTTAACAACTATTTACCAGAAACAATCTAAGCGTTTATCTAAATTTAAGCAAAAATCTGCCTCCAGTGGCAATTCTCAAAATACTCTTCTTTGTTGGAGATTAAAGATGGTATGTTACAACCTAAAAAAGCATCCACTTCATCACCACGAATACACCTGCACTACGCATGTTTCCCATGCAAATGAACACCCTAACTTGGCCAACAGGCTGACACATGTCATGCTCATTAACATGGGATACTTTTTCATTCCGTCTTCTTTTTTATATCTTGCTTTACCAAGCAAACCCTTCACTGTCCATTAAAAGCTTAATTAAAGAAGCCTTCGGTTCTTAAGCAGGCAACAATATTGAAAAGCTATCGGTCCAGACCCTAGCATTACTATCAAATATAGTTAGCTCAAGAAAGATGTTGGTTTACCTCCCTTTACCCCTTACCTGCTCTGGACGGAACAATTCTTCCTGAAAAATCATGAGGGAGAACTCAGCTGCGCGGTGATGTGGTTCTTTGCTCCGTTCTTCATCTGCTTCCTGTGTGGTCAGAAGTTCTTGTAGTATTTTAGCAGCAGCAGCAGTTTCTATAGACAGAGTGGTATCGGCAGCACAAAGAATGTCAGAAGGCTGTAACGGAGACAAATCCAGTGCTCCATCTGCTGCCACCAGAAATGACGTGTCTGAAGTTACAGGAGCGAGACATTCCAGCTGGCTTTCCTCAGTTGAAGAAGGTGCGTAACTATTAACAGGCAGTGCCTGATTTCCATTAAGCTCCAGGATTGAATTCTGGCTCTCTGCAGGTGCCACTCCCACCTTTTCAGCTTTGCATGATGAATGCACCTCAGCGGCAACCTGAAACATGGCTTCAAGACTGCCTTCTGCCTTCTTGTTTTCTTCAGATGTATTACATAGCCAGTCAGACGGCATCAGTTCAGCTTCATAAGATGACTGCATTGGAGGATTCTGGAAAAAACAAAATACAGTGAACTTTTGTATAAAAAATTACCACGACAGGATGTGTATTGATTCTGTTTATCCATTTATCCAAAAGCTTGAAAGATTGTCTGTTATTCTCAGTTAAAATAGCAAGTTTAACCAGAAGAAAAAAAACAACTGCTACTTTGTCTTGGTTTTCATTAACCACCTTACTCTTGGCACGCTTCCTTTCTTCTATTCATGGTCTATCCTGGAGAGAAGGTTACTTACCAGGAGCTGGTGTATGCCTGCAGATGCATTGTCTGCACACCCTTTGCACCGCAGGTGTTAAATATACCCAAGCATTCAAATCAGAGACTTCTGGTCTTAGTAGGACCTGTGGGGGTACAGTAGAACCACCCTCTTCACGTGCCACATACGTAACAGAAAATGAGAGAGAAAATCCACCTGCCTTCAGTTCCTTCTGAAACTCAAGCATTCCTGTTGTTGTAGTATAAATAAATCAGTATAAACCACACCATTTTTAAGCAAAAGAAAAAGGTCCACGTGCTGTAAATGTGCATATGGACAACACAACTTGAGGAACTCACCGCTTCTTAACCAGTAATACCATTTTCCTCCTCAAGTGATCGTCCCTATATAGGCCCATCTACACAAGGGGTGCCCCCCAGGGATGCCCCAGTCCCAGGAGGAGTGGGAGTTCAAATACCGATGACAGCAAATACTGTAAAACTGCCCTGCCTGTCACAGCCTCACATCTGGACTCTCCTGTCATGACAGGGTCCCACAAAGGCACAACTCAAAGTCTGCATCAATCTGCATAAAAACCCGACAGAATTTCAGGTCAGAAACCCTTCTTGTAGAACCTACAGAGACTGCCTTTGCCATCACAGATCAGGTCTGAACACTACTAAAATTTTTCACTGTAATGACATCACAGGACGACAGGACACAATCAGCAATCCAGTGATGATTTTTTTAGTAGCATTCATATATATCAAATAACCTTTAAAACAGAACAAAGACAATGAAAGAGTTTTTCAAAAGCAGCAAGTCCCACCCAAGTGAAATGATAGATGACATTTTAACAGCCAGTGTCTGTACTGCTACTTCTTCCGGAGGTGACTCTGTCAAAGGACACTAGAAGGGTCATTTCTTCTGACAAATACAAGTCATACAATGATGTTGAACAGAAACTCAGGTCTATTTAAAATACAGCCTTCTTTTGGAAGAGATCCAGTATGAAGGATTAGTCCTTAGTGCCTGACTATCCTTAGACCTTCTAGCTGAGGTCATGGTTAATGAAAAGCTACTTCCAGAGACAAGTAAATTAGAGAACAGGAAGCTACAGGATCACCTACTAGGAAAGCCGTATCAGATCAAATGCCAGTGAAGGACTTGGCCTCTCCCTGATGGAGATACCACAAAGAGATGAGATCCCGTCTTCTGGGTGTGTGAAGTCAAGTCCTAGTGTGGATTCGTGTAGATGTGCCAGTTTGTAGATAGCCACAAACTGTGGAGGGTGGGGGGAAACGGAGGGGGAAATAAAACCTGGAATTTGAGAAATTTCGGTTAAGCTAAATCTTTTCATTAAAGGCTAAGCCACCTTTATGTTTTTATGAGATAGGTTCAAACACTATTCCTCTCATTTGATTTTTTTTTCAGTTCTATTTTTTTAAAATGTTAACAAGGTGTTTCATTTCTGTTGCACTGCTTGTTTACTGTCGTAAGTAGTCAGGATTTTAAGATCTGGGTTACCAAACCGTCCAGGAATAAGATCATCCCTGCCAAAAACCAACCAACCAACCCACCCACCCACCCATACTGAATCTGGTAAACCAGTGAGACTGGTTTATTTTGTAATCAAGTGATTAAGTGAGACTGACAATTGTGGCAGAAATAATTTAGAAAAAAGAAAGGAGCCAAGACTTTTGTACTTTCTAGTTTTCAGTGCATAAAAAAATACAACATAAAGAAGCTAGGCAAGAAAAAAAATTTAGATACAAAAATAGTATGAGCAGAATGAAATATTCTACACCAGGAGTCCTCAAACTATGGCCCGTGGACTGGATATGGCCCCCCGGGGTCCTCAATCCGCCCCCCCTGTATTTACAGAAGCCCCACACCACCACCACCCCCCCGCTGGGGGTTGGGGGGGGAAACCAAGCAGCCGCAGATGACTGCCGGCCACCTAATCCGCGCACCGGCCCCCTGTTTAGAAAGTTTGAGGACCCCTGTTCTGCGCAATACGTTTGACTGATCTTTAAGGTTTAAAACCTTAACCTGGAAAAACATGAGACCAAGGCCTAGGATACTACTTCTTAACAAGGTCTCAGCGCTTTAATACCATTGTCCAAGTTTTGCTTAATTAAAAAAACAAAAATGAAAGTTAGCCTCACACCGACTAGTTTTGGACAAATGTTTTTCTCCTCGCCCTTTCACCTCAACAGAAAGGCTATCCAGAAAATCACCAGGGGACACGCAAAATCTGGAGGAAGGACACAAATAGCAAACAGAAACTCCTTTTGCTTTAAAGGTCCATCTTCCTTTTAGACTGGACACTTTCTAATTCTCACTTGAGATATGCACATGGCAGAGTATTGTAGAAAAATATTTGAAAGTCTCACTTTAAAATCTATTTTTGAAAAGCAAATGTAGAACTTTTTTTCCATACCTGTTGGACAGCAGGCTTGTGAGTACGGCACTGAAGATGCAGAGCTGCTACAATTTGCAATGGATGCTGCAACGCTTTGAGTCCCTTGCTGAAGTGGCGGAAGAGAAGCCGCAGGCTGGAGTGTGTACGTGGCTCCCGTTGGAAGCGTCTGGAGTACCGGAAAGGCAGCCCCTTTATCTGGAAAAGCTGGGGAAGCCCCTTGCCCTGGCAGCAACCCAAGTGGTCCCTGCTGGATCCAAGTGGAAGGGACTGGAGTCGGATCTAATCTTTGTGCCGGTGAAGTGCTGGGGGCTCGGCACGAGGTTGCCGTGTAGGAGTAAGGAGGGAAAACACCTTGACCGTAAAGTTGATGAAACTGTCCTCCAGTCAGCAGTCCTGCAGTGGGTACAAAATAAAGCGAAACAAGTGTTAAGGAAAGGAGTTTTCACAGGCAAAGAAAGGCAATACGAGGAGCCAAGGCTCTACAACATGATTTGGGAAGACTGCCTTTGCTCCAGCGTACTTAACCCAGAAAGGAGACTGTACTCTTAGACCCGAGCATGCAGTAACTGCTGTGTGGCACACGAGTGAAGCGCCAACACAGAGGTGTCTGCGTAGCATTCAATCTCCTTCAACTGGCAGTAACGAGTTACCCATATTTAGAAATGTGCCATACATCGGAAAGTGTAGTAACTTACTAAACCAAACAAAAGCAATTTTGAAAGTACTGTGTGTTAAATCAGACAATACATTTTAAAAAAGGGACATCATAAAGCAAGATTTTACCAAACTCCACTACTGACAGCTCACAAACAGCTAAGGGAAGGGCAATGTCAAAATCCTCCAAAGGACTTTGCAAGTACTTTATGACAAGTCATTTATTTGGTCAAGAAAAAAAATTCAAAGCCAGTTTTTCCTCAGTCAGCTCAACTAGTTCAGTGCAGACTAAAATATCCCAGACTTTGCCATTTTGTTATTTCCTAGATAGTCCTTTCATTCTTCTCTATTATTTTACAGTTTCCTCTCTCAGACAGTTACTGTTTCATGAAATGGTATTTGCTTTTATACCATGACCAGCCCAATTTCTGTTTTGGTGACTTTCTTGAAACACTGACAGTAACACCCCGAACGCCTGTGCTCATTGATTTCTCTAAGAACTACTGCATTTGTGACTCCCTTGCAGGATTGCATTTAGCCATGAGAATTACAAGTTTCAGGATGGTTCACGTCAATAGGGTTGATCTAGAAGCCAGGCTTTCTCAGACCTGTAGTTTCCAATTCTCGCTCAAAAGGATTTTTTTTTAAAAATAGCCTCACGTTTACCTCTGGCACTCCTCTGATGAAAGCTAATTCAAGAAATCAGTAACATACAGTCATTATTCTGAAAGTTCACATTTAACCGTTAAGAATCACTAAATAAATACCAGCTGACCCTGAAGATTTGCTAAGACTTAACGTATAGGACCGTTTATTTCCTGTTCAGTACTTTCACCATTTATAAACAGAGAAGGAACAGGGGTATGAAAATCCTTTTGTTTATATTTTACCTTTGGATAGGGACATGAAGACTATCTAGTTCTAACACGTAAACAAGACACCACAGGATGCCAAGTTACCCACCTCCCGTTGCCGTACAGGAATTGCTCCTGAATGTTTAACACAGCGTTACATGCTGCAAGACACTGGGAACAGACTGACGCTTTGCAAACACAAGTATCTCTTATCTATCAAATCACCTCACATTTACAGCAAAGACGTGTCCCTAAATAGTCAGTACAGAGCGCAACAGTGCATCGTCAGCCTGTCAGAACTTGACCGCATAGAAACCCCAATGTTTTCCTTGTTCTGTCTTTCTAGAAAAATGAGACTCCTAGAGCAAAAACTCTGAAACTGCAGCCATCAAAACAGAGGACAAAAAATGAACAGGTCATCTCTTTCTAATAATTTCCTTTACCAGTGGTCTGCATTACATCAGACAAACCACATGTCATTGAAGTCTGCAATGACTCATCTTAGCGTTAACAACGTTCACATCAAATCATTAATTTAAATGCTTCCTAGCCTCCCTACCGAAATAAGTTCCATCCCTTCTCCGATGCTTCATTTTGTTGTCTTGGTATTGCACGTGCAGTTCCACACACATCACGGAAAACACCACTTGAATTAGATGACAGTTCCTACCCTGACACAGTAACCACGAGCATGGTGATACCCTACTCTGCTCTAAATGCCAGCCGGTGCTGCAGAGAGCAGTACTGTCAGCTGCTTCTCCCCTTCTCCTGGTCGCACAGTCCTGCCGCTCCTCCTACACCGCGCCTTACAGCTCTGCACCCATGGGGTGCATCACCCGGGTCCAAGAGCCAGCCACAAAAAGGCTGTTAAAGTCTTCTCCGATCGTTGCGCTGAACCAACACGTTGCTGTATCAGCTGCAAGGAAGATGACAGTTAACACGCCACCAAGGGAATGGGAAGCCGGAGTGCTCTTCTGGCAGCAGCCCACAGTTAGAGCAGCCCAAGAGCACTGCAAAGCGAGATATTCACATCTGCCTTACACAGCGCCAGCTACAAAGCTTTCGGGCCGATACAAAATCTGTGGAATAATCCTGAGGGCTCAGACTTGTCTTGGGAAAACTCAGATCCTCTCAAAGAGCGTTAGAAAGAAAGAAAACACGTTGTAGGGCTTTTCAGCAGTATTATTTTCTAATTAGCTCTCACCTACTCATGCAATCCGTTTTAAAAACTGCATAGCTTGTGAATTCTTTTTCAGGAGACAACCGACAAAAATCTTACTACCAGGCCTTGCCTCCTTTGCACAAAACTAAGAGGATGCTCTAGTTATCACTTCACATGACTCACTGTCTCGCACACATTTAATGACAGCTTATTAAGCACCCCTACTGATGGGCATCCTTACCGACGGGCAAGAAGCAGTATCGTTCACCTGGTAGAGCTGTGCCAGCTCCACAGAGATCGGGCAAGGGTGTTCTTAGTGTAGTACGCAATGGAGACTGTACTATAGTCTACAGGCAGCCTGAAATACACGTGAACCATGCTACTCATGCTTACTGGCAGCAGATCTACCTGCATAAACGACAACAGCTTCCCTACACCAGGTGAACTGAGATGCCACCGGCAAGGACAGGTAACCCTTCTCCCTCAGGGGAGTGCTGATTTTCAAATCCCATGCCGGCGCCCAGCCGCTCGCACTCACAGCGCGGCTGGTTGATGACCAGCCCCCGGCCGGAGGCGCCCCAGCGAACGGAGCGGCAGCGCGGGCTGTTGACCAGCCGCCGCAGCCTGGCGGGGAAGGTGTCGGCACTGACGGGGCCGGGCTGCTGCGACGCGTCCGTGTCGGTAGGTGGCACCAACGCCGCGCTCAACCGCCGCCCCGCTCCTCCGCTTCCCCCGCGGCCCCCGGCCCTCAGCCCCGCCGCGGCGCTGGTCCGCGCAGCGCCCCGGTCCCTCGGCACGGCACGGCCGCCCCCGGCCACCCCCGCCTCAGCCCCGCCGCCCCCCTCAGCTCGCCGGTGCCCTCAGCCCCGCCGCCCCCCTCAGCTCGCCGGTGCCCTCAGCCCCGCCGCCCCCCTCAGCTCGCCGGTGCCCTCAGACCCCCCTCAGCCCCGCCATCCCCCTCACTCCCCCCGTCCATTCAGCTCCCCAAGTCCCCTCAGCCGGGCCATGTCCCTCAGCCCCCACCATGTCCCTCAGCCATCCCGCTCCGCCCCGCCGGTCCCCTCACCCCGCCGGCCCTTCAGCTCCGCTGCCACCAGCATCCCCCGTAGTTTCCGTGAGCGACCGGGCGGCTGAAGCTCGGGGCGGCCCCGCCGCCAGCCCGGAGCCGTCCCGGCGGCAGCCTGGAGGTCCTTGAACCACGGCGCGGGCGGGCGCCGGGCCGTGGAAAGCGGCTGCAGGCGGGGCAGAGCGGGGAGCACGCGTTCCGCAGCCCCGCGCCCCGCCATGGCTGCCCGCCGCACCGGGACCGCGCGCGGGAAAGGGGGCGGGGCCGCAGGGCCACGTGACACATCGCATCCCAGGGAGGGGCGGGGCGGGGGCGGGTTCTGCTGAGCAGCCGGGCCTGCCCGGGCCGCTGCGCTGTCGCGGGGTGCGGGCGGCGGGGACGGAGGGGACGGGGGGACAGAGCGGGACGCGGGCAGCGGGGGGCTGGGGAGCTGCTCCATGTGCCGGGGGTGCACCGGGCTGGTGCTTACCCCGCCGGGA
Source organism: Falco peregrinus (assembly GCF_023634155.1). Classification (NCBI taxonomy): domain Eukaryota; kingdom Metazoa; phylum Chordata; class Aves; order Falconiformes; family Falconidae; genus Falco; species Falco peregrinus. The sequence goes on from NW_026599609.1 coordinate 1,210,925, forward strand.
GGAATGCTGCCGGCAGAGCAGGTGTTGCAAAGTGTCGGCTTAAAAACCACTGGCAGTTCACAAAAGGAAAAGCAAATTTATAAGGAGCGCAGAGGAACGCGGAACAAATCGGGAATTGTGTCACATTTGCCCTAAAACCCCCCAGACCTGTGCAGCTCTGATCCCCACGCCAGAACAGATCAGGTAGAGTTAAAATGGGGCAGAGAAAATCAGCAGCGAGGGTAAGAACTAGCTTCAGCGGAAGGAAATACTGAAGAAGGAATCTTCAGAGGGGCGGTTATTGTATAAAAACATAGGTAGTAAAGTTGTAGTTAGTGTAAAGGAGGCAAGCACGACTAATGGAGCGTTTCAAATAGGAGAAATCAAATCAGGTACTTAATCACAGGGAAACTGGGGAACTAATTGCCACAGGATGTTTTGGGTACCACAATGTTACTTGGCTAAGGGAAGGTGTTGGGGGGGGTGCGTGTGTGTGAAGAAAAGAGAGAGGAAAAAAGAAAAAGAACAAGATTAGCTATATTCACAAAGACCAGAACTCTTAAGCGGCACCTTTGTCACTGCGAGTGCTTGCACTGTGCGCTGGCACAGCTCTGAGGCGGTGCCTGAGCTGCACTGGTGCAGATCTGCCCTCTCCTCTGCCTTGTGCTGTCAGCTGTGACTGCAGGCAGACTGCAGGAACCAGCAGAACCATCCTTACCGCTGCAGAACAGGAATCTGCTACGAACCGAAAGGCAAAGAAGAGCAGGGAGCCGGGGAAGGAAGAGTGCGGTGATCTCTCTCTGCTTGCATCTTGCCCACAGCTCACCAGCAGTGGCGGAAGAAAATGACATTCCTCTGTCTTGGCTGCCCTCAAAGCAAGGCAGTGAGAAGACTGAGCACCTGTGTGTTTCGTGACCTCAAATACATTATCTTGGAGTTGTCGTAAGATTTCTTAGCAAGAAGGTACAAACCCAAACCTCTTCTTTAACTAAAGTCGTCCTTATTGCTTTGGTTTACAGCACAGCCCCTAACCACCAAGGCAAGTAAAAGCGCAGTAAGTTCCAGAAAGGGGGCAAAATTGAATAAACTGATGGGAAACTGTTCCTATTTTTAAACTGAAAGTAATATCCCTCTGCTCTTCCGCATAGCTGAAGTGAGGAAAATGATGTTTGGGCGGGGTTGCTAACAGTTTCACACTTCAAATTAAACCAGAAGCAGAAATTTTGTCAATGTTGTCATCAAAGCTAAATCCAGCACCACAGAAGGATGCTGCTTTACCCAAGGAATTAATGGCCTGCGATTCTAGTAAGCTCATGCTGTCGTCTTCCCAAGAGGCTTTGCATTTTTTTTCCCCTCGGTAATAATTTATTAAGAATTTTGTTGCTCAGTGTAGACAGCTAAAACTTAAGTAAAGCATACTGAATGCAAATCTGAAAAATCCAGAAAAATGTCCACTTCACAAAAAATTCTTCTCGGCATTCCTGAGGTTGTCTTTTGCATTACTTCAGTGAAATGAATCTGGGTTTCTCTCCCCCTGTGCAGCGAGAGTGCCAGAAGACCATGACTACCTGATGGTGGGACAGGTGAGGTTTTTAGTGTATCATCCGTAAATCAGGGCAGAGCCAGCAATACGTAGTCCGTAACTGAAATGCAGAGCATGACTCCCTAGAACCAACACACAGAAACATCGGTCCCTTTGGTACCACTGGCCATTCTTGACTTCAGCCACAAGAGCGGATTCATTTGCCACTTCATGGTCAGTGGGTTAAATTTGGTCCTGAGGACTTTAATCGTTACTTTGCTGTCAAAGGTTGTTATTAGCCAAAGGTGATGGGAGCTGCAAGAAGAAATAGCTTATTACTAATTTGTGTTATGGACTCAGTGCTTTCCTTCTTTTTCACCCATGAAATTGCTGTTAGCCCACACGCCCCTGTGGCGAATGAAGAGACGGGACGCAGCTTGATGCAAGCAAATGTCAATTTATTGTACAGAAGCACGAGTTTTTATACACTTTCAGAAGCTGCACGTTTGAAACAGATTGGTTCTTGAAGCTAAGCCTTGCATACTAGGCAATCCCTGATTGGTGGTTAACTGCCATCAATTGACAGCAAGCTGTTACATTTCCTTGGCGCCATCCTTGGCACCATCCATCTCCCACTCCCCTGTGCTCTGTAAACAACTCCTCATGTTAATTGTTGTCTAGACAACCTCGAGCACATTCCCCTCAGCTAACTGATTGCCACGCATGGTCCTAGTTTCCAGCCTGCTCCTGCATCTCCCCCTTCCTGTTGCACAAAAAGAACCTTTGAAACCGAACGAGTAAAAACAAGGTATAAGTAATAGAACAAATAAAAAACCAACTGAGACATATTATTAATGTCAAAATAACCCACTGTCTTTGTTCCGTACAATTTTACAATTTCCCCTTTTTGTTTTTGAAGAGCTAGTACCAGGTTTGCCATGTTCTGCAGGGCCCTTGCAAACATGACAGCAACCAAGGTAATAGCAAACAAACAATACTGCCAATTGAGTGAATGGATGCCAAAAAGGCTGACATTTTCTCAGATTTTGATAACATGTTGCTGCAATGGGGTGCCTAAAATCCACGCAGCACATACCATCAAAATCCTCACAGCCATGTCCAACAACATGAACCAACAACAAAAAGCAGTGGCAATTTTGACTCACATTCTTAACTGCCTACCAAACAAGGTGATTTAACTCTTTAATGCTTTCCCTGCTGTTACTCTGGATAAGAGAAGAACCGCTGCGACACGTTCCCATCATAGCCTCCTACTGCATTAGCATCTACAGAAAGACAATTATCGACATCCAAAGTGTAAACAATATCAGCTTCTTTTGGATTAACATTATACATAGATGGAAGGGCACACCAAACAAGAACTGGTTCAGTCAAAAAGTTCGAAACATAGCATGCCTTCTCTGAACATACCTCTGGGGTCATTCCCTTCATTCCCTCTCTTTTTTATGCAAAGAGAAACACTTTCACCAAAACAGAGAAGCCCCTATTTACATCTGAGCCCGGACACAAACCACAGCTGTATGCGCCACCAGGCTCAGGGCAGGAATCATTCATGCAGTTACATAGCTATATATCTCTACAAGCGTGCAGACACCTATTAAACACTAGATAACCATGTTTATCTTTCCTAGTCTCCTTCACAATACCCAGCTGTTCTCTCATCTCTTGTTAGGTCAAATATTCTCCAGCTTCCTCTCCTATCTCTCTCTTCAGACATTCTCTATCCTCCCCTTTTTTGCTTGTTAATTGCAAGGAGGCAAAGGGGGTGTAGCTGGGTGACCATGACCGGCTTTATGTCACAATCAACTAAACACTGAATACAGGAAAAAAAAAGGTATGGGAGACATAAGGCAAACATCAATAAGGTGGTTAAAGATAATTATAATAAATCCTGTAATACTTTTGAGTCATGGCCCAAAGTTTCCCAGCCGTGAGAAGAGACCAAAGGCATCCCGCCCCTGGCTCTGTTGCAGATCTTTGTTTTAAGGCTTTTGAGTTTTGTATACTTTTGTAAATTAATTCACAGTGGTCACTCAGATTCACGTAACACATCCTATCAAAGTCTTCACACTCTTGTCCCTGTGCTAATAATAAAAATCAATAGCAACTCGGTTCTGTAGCGACATATGATGGACAGAATCAACATCTGTTAATAAGCCAGAAAAAAAAAGAATAGGATTTGTAGTATTGCTTTGTTTAGCAAGCTAGCAGCCTAATTTACTAAGCAAGTTAAGAGCGTGTACTATTCTTACAGAAGAGATTAGAGAAGCAAAAATGTGTTATGCTGCATTCCAGAACTCAGCCTGAGAATTACAGTCTGCTGTGAGTTCTGCGTTACAATCATTTGACACATGTTGGGGTTGCGATTGTGAAAGTTGCCCGTTTACAATTTTCATTGGCATTATCACAGCTAGTTGTTTTAAAAGCAACCCTTGAGCTTCCTGATGTTCGACTTGTTGCAAAATATTCTGAAGCCAATCAATCAAGTTAGTATTAAAGTTAGTGACTCTCTAGGACCCTGCAAGACTGTGGCAAGACTCCCCCATCCTGACTGCCTTAATAGCCATTCCTTCATTTGCAAACAGTCGTCCCTGGGATACCTTGCCTGAGTCACAGAATCGGCACAGTTATTTTCTCCAGCCAACTGCTCATAGTTAACAGCAATTCCTGATTAAGGTTTTCAATCAAGGCCACTACAGGTAGCTCACAAAAATCAAATAACCACATCATATACTGTATCAGTTAGTACCATACAAAGCAATGACTTCCAATCATGCAGTGTGAGCGTATAAGGCTCTGCCATCACTTCAAGAAGGGACATAGCAAATGTATTATGAATCCTCCCTTCCCGCACTGCTTTGCTTAACCCTTTAACAGCCTCGTATTGCACAGGCTGCCACTCTGCAGGTTGATTCGTCTGACAAAATACTGAACATGCCATAGCGACTCCCCAAACCCATCACTTAAGTGTTTCCCACTCGCATTCCTGCCACCAATCCCTCAGACTCCCTTTCACCCTCCCCAAAAATACAATCAATGCATCAGGAGAGACGAGGGGGTGGGGAAAAGGTCTAGCTCCTTTTCCAGATCTATAGGACCTGGATCAAAAGGTTTATCAGTGCCAATGGAATCATTCTCCGAGTTGTCCTGTTCCCGTGCTTGCTCCTGTGTTGTGAGGGTCGCTGCAGTCAGTGACAGAAGCTTTGGGGGCAGAGGAGGTGTGGACAGAATCGCCATCGCTGACGGTGTCTTGAGAAGAGTCGCGCTGTCAGTGGAATTTACAGCTTCCTCTGGTTTAGCACCGTTAGTAGAATTAGTCCACCCTTGGCGAAGAGTAGTCAGAACTTGCCACCAAGATGTTAAATGCATTCCCGACACGGAGTTCCCCTCTGCGGCAGCATCATACAATTGGCTGCTGTCTGTACACACTTTCATTCTTTCAAAGTCTCTAAAGTTTCTTGGCTGCTCACCTGTCTCGATGAATACAGGTGTTATCCTCGGGGTTTAGGTTGTCCGCCTGGTCCAGACAGCAAGACGATCGTTCAGCCAAGCTGTCTCCTCCGGAACGCAGCCCTCTTCCACGAGCTGTCTTTTTGTACAGACCAGTTCTGTCCTTATTCTTCCAAGGCTTGGGAACACCACCATAGGGGTCACCATTTGAGGAGACTGAGGCACGGACTCCCTGATCTGACTAGAAGACCCTTCATGAGTCCATATACGTCTCTTTCTGGGGACGAAGCCTGATTCCCCGTTACAGATTTCCCACAGCTCACCTCTCAGCTCCGGAGGGATTTCAGGCCGGCTCCTGCTTCCTTTCAGCAGATCATTCAAAGTTCTGTGGGATTCGCTGCAAGTCGCTCAGATAGGCGATTCGAGAGCCCTTCACGTTATATCCTTAAACGCATCACGTCGGGGTCACCAATTTGCGGCGAATGAAGAGACGGGACGCAGCTTGATGCAAGCAAATGTCAATTTATTGTACAGAAGCACGAGTTTTATACACTTTCAGAAGCTGCGCGTTTGAAACAGATTGGTTCTTGAAGCTAAGCCTTGCATACTAGGCAATCCCTGATTGGTGGTTAACTGCCATCAATTAACCGCAAGGTGTTACCTTTCCTTGGCGCCATCCTTGGCGCCATCCGTCCCCCACTCCCCTGTGCTCTGTAAACATCTCATCATGTTAATCGTTGTCTAGACAAGCTCGAGCACATTCCCCTCAGCTAACTGATTGCCACGCGTGGTCCTAGTTTCCAGCCTGCTCCTGCACACTCTGGCGGTTGGCACATTTCTGTCTTTCCCACCCAGCCCTCACGCCCTTGTTTGTCTGCCTTCACTGATGTCTCTGCACTCATCCCTGCTTTATCTTTAAATCTCAAAGCCATGGGCTGATCCAGGCTCCCTCTGGGTGAACTGTGGCATCACAGATCAATCCTCAGGGTGACATTTCTTTCTCCTCACATCCAGTCTTATCCTTCCAAGTTGTACTTTGTGGAGGTTGTATCTTCCTGCCACTATCAGAAATCACTCCTTTACCTCCCACACTCCCTTTCTAAGCAGATGCATGCTTAGATGGAGCCTTGAGGCTCCACTTTGCCGGTCTCAAGAAGCCCAGGACCTTCAGTCTCTCTCCATAGACTCCAGACTCCATCCAGGCAGGTATCCTCCACAGCCTCTCCAGTTTTTCCCCATTCCTCCAGAATGAGAAACCTCAAAGCCCAGACACAGATAATCCCGATGTGGCCACAACAGTGCTGTGTCAGGGGTGATGATGCTGAGTCAAGGGGGATGATAAATCCCTTGTCTGAGTGGCCACGCACCCCCTAATTCAGCCCCACATGCAGGTGGCCTTAGACATGCTGAGCATGCGCCAGCACCTCCTATGCATCCCCCATAATACTCAGGCCCTTCTCCTCCTCAGGTTTGTACCTCAGCTGCTCAGGTGCCCTCATGGTGGGGTTATTCTGCCCCCACTAAAGGGCTGACCACGTCTACTTGGAAAAACCTCTGAGGTCCCAATTCCCAAATCGCAGTGTTTTGGAAGGTGCTACTTGGACCAGCTTTTGATATGTGCATGGACATGGCTCACCCTGCCCTGTGGTGCCGCTGGCAAGGTAACAGCATAAGGAACTGCAGGACACCACAGATAATGAAGTGAGGCAGCTCTTCAATGGTATTGCTGACCATGGTAGGCACTCCCATGGTGAAGAGCTGAGAATCCCCAAAGGAAGACAGACAATGTCCAAGGAGGAAAGGGAAAGGAGAGGCGTGCTGCTTGCGTGGGAGGATACAAGGGTGGTCAAGGAGAAGCAATTGTACATGGGAAAGGAAGGAGAAAGGTAGGAAAGGATGAAGAAAGGAATCAGTCAGGGCTTTTTGGAAGTACCATCCAAGCAGCCCTGCCTCTTAGCAGCAAAGCTTGGCATGGGAAAAGAAAGTCACATGTCATCTGACCAGCTTTCTCTTTAGCTTCAACACCTACTGGTACTCTGAGTGATTTCCCTCCCATCATGAAGGCAAGATCTGTAGAAGAATGAAGCTGGGTTAATTAAAATCAATAATATACAGCTGTGGGCTGCCTTCTGGGGCGGTGGGATGGCTGATGTAAATAAGGTGCAGCTGTGGCTGGTTCTGTTAAGAGGTTGGGCAGCCAAGGAAGAGAGAGGAGGAAGAAGCAGAGAGAGTGTACCCTGTGTGGGGAGACACTAATAGAAGGCAGCAGAGTGACTGGCATGAAGAGTATGTTGGTATGAGATGGTAAAAGACCTTGTTGCAGCTTGATAGTTTGGAGAGTACTGCAACAAAGACCCATGGTGGATTGAGAGCCAGAATCATTCATGCTGGAAGGGACCTCAGGAGGTGTCCAGGCCAATGTGCTGCTCAGAGAATGATCAGTTATGGGGCTAGAGCGAGTAGCTCAGGCCTTCCTTCAAGTGGGGCTTGAAAAGCTCAAAGGATGGACGTGGCACAAGGTCTCTGGGACATCTGCTCCACTGTTTGTCTGTCTTCATGGGGAGAAAGATTGTCTTCCTTTGCTTCAGCTGATGCCCATTGGCCCTCATCCTCCCATCATGCACAACAGTGAGAAGCTGGCTGCATTTTCTTGATGATATGACCCAAGAAGTTATGGGAAGGCTATTAGGTGTCCCCAAAGCCTCCTCTTCTCCTGGCTTTGCACCTTTCAAATAAGGCCAATGGCATCCTGGGCTGCATTAGCAAGAGCACTACCAAAGGCTTTGCGTGGGTCATCATTCCTATCTACTCAGCCCTGCTAGAATTTGTCTTGCTGACTTCCCTTACTTTCTACCCTACCACCTTCACCCATACTGAACTCAAAGGTGCCGTCCACATCTTACACAAGTCCTGCCTTATCTTTCTTTTCAGAACAAGTCCAGGAGAATATTCGCACCATGTTTGACAGGGATCATCTTCCAATTACGTTTCAACCAAGGCCTTCAAATAAAGGTCACTTTCTTTAGCATTTTAAAGGAGTTGTCTTTCTCCTTGGAACGTTCATCAGGAGGTTCAGAGAATCTGAGCAGAAGACCTTTGTACATGGAGGAGTTAGTGATGAGTGTATCAGAAAACCTGAGCAGGCCTGTGCTGTGCTCCATGTACCCCTTGGCCTTCAGGCTGTGCTGTGCTGAGTGTGTCCCTGGCTTACAGGATAAGATGGATTGGAAGAAGTCGTCTGCAGGAAGCTGCTGGTGAATGGCCAACCCCTTGCCCTTAACCTTTACCTTGTGGCCTTGGTCATTCCTTGGTTAGCGGTTGCTGAATTGTAGAAGGCAGTGATAAAGAGATCCACAGGAATGGAGGAGATGGCCAAGGACACTGCAGGTGCCACGAAGGCTTTGCAGGAAGAAGTTTGAGGAATAGCCCCTATAGCTGTGCAAAATGGATTGGCATTAGGTATGAAGCTGGCGTCTGAAGGCACAGTCTGTGCTGTTCTTAATACCAGTTGTATTATGGTATTGTATTATGATTATGTACATGTAGATCAAAGTGGAAGAATTTCTACATATATATGTGTAAAAAAAATTTGAAAACATCCCAATATTTGTCATGAGTCCCAGAAAGTTCACACCTTCTCTGGAATTCAAGACATTTGTTATATGCTGACGTCCTGGTTTCCTCATTTACAGCTCTGGGTTAAGAAGTTCATCTCCAGATGCCTTTCTCCTCTTCCTCTGTGACCACTCCAATCCATTTTACCCATGCAGCTTCTGCTTTAAGGTTCAGAGAGGAAAAGTTGGACTGTCTTTCAGTAGTGTCTCTAATATTCCCTATGGGCAACTCTTCAGTTGTGGCAACAGACCTCATGGGTATCTGCTTGAACTAGCAATAATACAGCAAAGCAATATATTTTTTATTTATGAATTTCTAACCCATTCCCCCCCACACACCCCCTGATAAGCAATCCCTCTTTTATTTGTCTTTAACACCCTGTTCTCTAAGGAAAACAGCCAATAATTGCTGCCAAGCACTTGCTATATTCAGCTGCAGAGCTGGTTGAAGAAGTCTCATGTAAAGTGGTGTAAGTCCCATGGAGAAAAGGAGAGAAATAGTGGGGCAGGAAAAGTAAGAGGCAAGGCTGTCCACACGGTGTTTGGCTCCAGGGACTGCTTTTCCCATGTGGCCACATCTATTAAAGAGACACTCTGCATCAATAGGAATTGGAAAAGCCTTCTATCTCTTCTCCAGAGTGGTCATTACCTGCCTTCCTCTGTCACTGTACTTCTGAAACTTATCTCATTAACTGTGCAAGCAAGACTTGAAGACCAGATGTCCCTGATGGGAGAGACATGGCTTGTCAGGGCTTTCTGATTCCTAATGAGCGCAGGGTGTCTGTGGTGCTGTGAACTTCAGATCATGAGAGGAGGCTGAAGAAACCTCTCAAGAACACCAAGTCAGAAGCAAACCCCAAAGTCCCTGGAAGCATTAACAAGCTCCGCTGAGGGCCATGACCGAGAAAGCCTCCCCATGGCCTTGTTAGAGCCCGTCCTTGGAGGCTGTGAGTGCGGGTAGGCAAAGGCACTGTGCAGGCAGCTCTGCTGCTGAGCAAAGCCTTGGCTTGCTTGATGAAGCAGAACGGCCAAGCCGTGACCTGCAGCCTGTGGGAAGGTCGGTGCTGTCCCTCACACAGAGCGCTCAGGGCTCTTCCTGGGGACCATGGAAGGTGGGGGATCCAATGCCCAGTGAAGGACAGCAATGGCACAGCAACTTCCAGCTTCCCCATGGGGCTGCAAGGAGGCAACGTTGCCCCAGTGCCATGAGGACATGTCTTCTCACAGGCCTCAGTGTCAGAAACAGCTGCCATAGCCAAGGGGACAAAGAGCTGGGTTCTCTTCAGGTTTTCCAGACTTGCTGAAACCCTTTTCCATCTCCAGCGCAGTCTGTTCCACATGGTTGGACACCTGCCCCTGTTTCTGTGCAGGCTGTAGGCACCATATCGCTGCCCTGCTTTGCTGTCACCACAGCGTTTCCATACTTTCACTGATGGATGTCACCTAAATCCTACCCATTTGGGAAGGATTGAACTGGCTCAAGTAGATTTGGATAGGCAACATAAAGGTGAATTATTTATAGCTCGGTGGGCTCATGACACTTCAGGTCATCAAGGAGGAGCTGCAACATATAGATGGGCCCGAGACGGAGGGGTGGACTTAACCATGGACACTATTGCACAGGTAATTCATGAATGTGTAACATGCGCTGCAATTAAGCAAGCCAAACGGTTAAAGGCTCTGTGGTATTGGGGATGATGGCTGAAATATAAATATGGTGAGGCTTGACAAATTGAGTATATCACACTCCCACAGACCCGCCAAGGCGAGCGACACATGCTTACAATGGTGGAAGCAACCACCATTTGCTGGAAACATACCCTGTGCCCCATGCCAGTGCCCAGAACGCTATCCTAGGCCTTTAAAGACAGGTCTTGTGGTGACATGGCACCCCAGAAAGAAACGAATCAGGCAACGGAACTCATTTCTGAAACGGTCTCATAGACACGTGGGCCAAAGACCATGGTATTGAGTGGGTATATCACATTCCCTATCATGCACCAGCCTCTGGGAAAATTGAACGATGTAACGAACTGTTAAAGACTACACTGAGAGCAATGGGTGGTGGAACTTTCAAACGTTGGCATAAACATCTAGCAAAGGCTACCTGGTTGGTTAATACCAGAGGATCTGCTACCCGAGCTGGTCCTGCCCAGCCAAAGCTTTTGTGTATTGTAGAGGGGGATAAAGGTCCTGTAGTGCACCTTACAAATATGCTTGGGAAAGCAGTCGGGGTCATTCCTGCCTCAGGCAAAGGCAAACCCATTTGTGGGACTGTTTTTTGCTCAAGGGCCTGGGAGCACTTGGTGGGTAGTGCGGGAAGGTGGGGAAGTTCGACGTGCGCCACAATGGGAATTGATTTTGGGTGAAAACAGTCAATAAATTAAGTGATGTTAATTGTTACGTAATGCTGTATATTGTCTTTGGTGATGATGGTAGAATCTGAAGCCACACCGTGGAGAGACTGGATAATCTTGTGGCATCCATTTCTACCATCTTTAGATGGGAAGATTTGAACCTTACTTCTTCTTCTACTGCCACACCAGCAAAGATTGACTGGTGAAACCAGATCAGTGCAGCTGTAATAGGATTAGAACTGGCTTCAACGTGGAATAATTCAACACCTCATACCGTCCTCCTTGCCTAGAAAGGCTGTGATAACGGATGGAGCCTTACATCATGGACTAAATGAACTCAATGGATTTTATAGGGAGGGTCCATAGACTAAGGGGTGATATCTGTGTATTTATATAAAGTACAGGAGGAGTGATGATGATGATGTATGGGAAAATGTAGCATGACATAAATGGTATGGAATAAGGGGTGGATACTGTCCTGGTTTCATCTGGTATGGAGTTTATTTTCTTATTAGTAGCTAGTACAGTGCTGTGGTTTTTTCCTTTTCCCTTCCTTTGGATTTTACCTTTTTTTCCCACCTTTCCATTCCTAGTTGTTGTTATTGTTGTCATTATTATCATCATCATCGTTATTTTTATTATCATTATTATTACTGTTGTTCTTATCTCTTAACAATTTAATTTTTAAATTCTTCATATCTCAACCCTCAAGTTTTACATTCCTTTCTGATTCTCCTCCTCACCCCTCCGGGTGGGGGGGAGTGAGCAAGTGGCTGCGTGGTGTTTAGTTGCTGGTAGATTTCCATTAACGGCCGGGGTTAAACCACGACACCTTCCTGGACATCAGCTTCACCTGCACCACAGGTCCTCTGCAGCTGCAGAGACATCACAGCAGCAATGCCCTCTCCTGCCAGCACTGCACAGTCCAGCCCTGCATCTCTATGGTCCCAAGGACAGCAGGGTTTGCTCCCCTTAGGGACATCTCATTTCACCTTTACAGTGCCAACTGCCAACCAGCCCAGCATGCTCTGCCGCAAAACTTGTGCTTTCATGGGACCTTGGGCACTTGGTACCCGCTTTTTTTTTCTGACATGTCTGATCTTGGCCCTGATGACACAGCTGTGGTCCAGTGCATCTCTGCTGTGAAATAACCTAAGTCAGGGAGGGGAAGGGGGAAATTCTTATTTAACCAGCATGGGGAAGCCTTAGGATCAATAACCTCACACCTTACTGGGGAATTTAGGGGTACTGTGTATTTACATGGCAAGGGTTTGGGAGTGGTCAGGGGGTTCGTAGGGCTGGCAAAGGTGAGAAGAAATGAAGAGCTGACTCCATGGACATAAAAGCCACTTTCATTTGACTCCAAAATGGACCAGCCACTGCCCAAACCTGAGCCAAAAAGCAATCGCAGTGGCACCTCTGTGATACCCTAAGGCAGAAAGGACAAAACACAAAGGGAGAGGAGTGAGAATTATGTGAGAGAACAACCCTATAGATATCAAGGTGAGTGAAGAAGGGGGGGATCAGTGAGACAGAGGCTTGGTGGGATCCTACAAGCCTGTGGTCAAGTAACCACCCGCTGACAGTCACAGGGCAGCACAGTGACAATGCTCCTTTAAGTGTCTGCCCGTTCTTTGCATCAGCGTTCTAGCACAACTGTCAGAGGGGCCAACAGCTGTGATGCTCACCTGGATCTGAAACCCTGTGTCATCCATGTCTACCTTGGTTCTAGAAGCAAAGAAATGGTGGAGTCTCATCTCCCAGGGGCAGTGAGGCAGGAGAGCAGCAGAGAGCAGGCCCCAGGTCACACACTGGCAGGCTGTGGCCTGTGCAGAAGTGGTGAACACTCCTTCGGGTGCCCTGGAATTGCCTCACAAGTATAAACTCCATTTTGAGTGTTGGAATTGTTGGAGGCAGCTGTCCTTGCCAAGCAGCTGTGCTGAGCTCTGCCACCTGCCTTGGCACTTGGTTCCCTCAGTGTCACAGCTCTGTCTGCAACAGCACTGGCTCCACTTGCCTCTGCGTGTGCCCCTGGCTGAGGGCACTGCTGCACATCTGGGCTGAAGCCCCCCAGCTGTGGCACCAGCCCAGCTCTGCCATGAAGAAACCTGGTACAAAGTGTCCCAGAGCCCGTGGGTGCAGTGGCTTTGCTTCAGAGCAGAGACCTGGCATGGGAAAAGGAGAGCTGAGTCTTTGTACCCGTAGGACTATGCAATGAAGGGCTTCAATTGACTCTGCAATGCTTACTGAAGCACTGAAGACATCCTCCCCGCCCCTGCCTGTAGAACCACCAGACACACACATACACACACGCTCACACACGCTGTTTAAGAGTGCTTAGATCCTTTGCTGCAGTCTTCCTGGTGTCCTCTCTAGTACTGGGTTAACAAAAGTTGATACTGATGCACAAAACTTTATCTCCTCAGAGAAATGCCACTGCTGGACAGAAGTGTCTCTGCCCAGCTGAGGCAGGGAGCATCAGTGATTGCATCCGGCTGTTCCCCAGCAGGTTCCCGTGCAGCCCCAGGGGCACCTGGAGGGAGCCCCGAGGGGCAGAGCAAGGGCTGCCTTGGGCTGCTCCCTGCTGCTGAGCTGGGCCGGGCTCCTGCCATGGAGGGAGCTCATGGCAAGCGGGCAGCACTGCAGAGAGACAGCTCTGCCCACCAGCAGCTCCTCTGCAAAGCGCAGCAGGGCTGAGGCACTGCCTGCAGGCACCCAGGGCAGAGGAGCCAGGCACCCAGAGCTTCAAGGCAGTCTGGGCTGGGACAATGCTGAGAGCTCACCCTTGGAGAAATCTGCAGAGCCCTGGAGCCGGTGAGTGTGTGGCTGCAGGGCAATGCCTCTGCAGTTCCTAGCCGGGTCTGCAGCAGCTGGGCCCCCCCCAGCCTGTGGGACCGTGTGGGAGCCTTGTGCTGTGGAGGAGGCCAGTGTGCTGCAGAGCAGGGCTTCCCTGCTGCAGCGTGGGAGGGCCAGGGCATGTGGGCTGCCTTGTGCCAGGGCCGGCTGCAGGGCTGTGAAGGTGGCTGTGCAGGCAGGGGTGCCCAGGGCTGTCCTTGCCAGCAGGGTCCCTGCAGCCCAGGGGGCTGTGTGCTGGGGCAGGGGCTCTGCCGCCTGCCAGGGGCAGCTCTCAGCCTGCCGGGGGGCTCCCGTGCGGCTGCGGGGAGAATCTGTAGGTGGAAGGAGCAAACCCTGTCAGGGCAATGTTCTCGTGCTGTTGCGTGGGTGCTGCATTGGTCAGGGCTGCTTGCAGCTTCTGCTCATGCCCATGTCATTTCCAAGGTGACTTTTCATGAGCACATTCATGGCAGGGGTTTTCTGCTGGAGTCTGTTCTTGCCTGAATCTCTGCTTCCACTTTTATCTTGCTCTTCTTGGTAGAAATGGAAACTCCGCTGTGCAGGTCAGAGCGGGGGCAGAGACTCTCAGAGCATCACAGTGATGTTTAGGAGGAAGGTCAGCAAGTGCCATCACTCTGCAGCAGCATCCAGATCAAACCAGCGTCAGCTTTCCTTTTCAATCAGGGTTTGGGTGACCTGTTTTTCTTTCAGGTGTGCAGACAGAGAGCGGCTGCAGGGCAGAGCTGGGCACACAGGGGCTGAGCTGGGCTCTGTGAGCGCTGGCAGGGAAGAGCCATGGGGCCAGAGAAAGAGCTGCTGGCAGGGACAGCTCCAGGCATTGAGCATGGCTGCCCTGCATTGCTCTGGTCTGGGAGGTGCTGTGCAGCTGGGGAAGGGAAAGACATTCCAGAGTGTCCATCTGTCTCTCTCCTGGCTTTGCTCAGATGATTGTGGGATAACTGACAGGCTCTGTTGGAATGGGAGTTTCAGCTGCAGGCTCAGGCTCAGACCTTGTGAGTCCTCCTGTGCCGATGTGAGCACAGCAAGGAGGTTTCCTCTAAGCTGTCAAGCTGTGGGCAATGCAGTGTGTGATGCTGGGGAAGGAGCTGACTCTCCTTTAACAATTCCCATAGTCAGGACCCTTGGTCACCTCCTTGGGGTGTCCACCCAAGCTGCATGCTGCTTCCAGGGCACGCTGTGACAATGGGTGTCCTTGGCTAGAAGGGGGGTGCTGAGACTTTGAGAAAGGGCGAGCCATTCTGTGCTCTGTAGTGGATCCCTCTGCTCTCAGCAGTGTCTGGTTGCTTTTTAGGGTAACAAAGTGTCCTGGTTGTGGCTGGGATAGAGTTAATTTTCATCTAAGTAGCAAGGACTTGTGAGAAGAATTTTGAAAATGCACTGATATTTTTGGTTGTTTGAATGTGATGCAACATGTTCATGCTTGGTATATAAACTTGGTGGGGTTTGCTGGGGTCTGCCAGTCGATGCTGGGGACTGGCTGGGCATCAGTCAGTGGGTGGTGAGCAGTTGTATTGGGTATCACTGTCTTCCCTTGTTCCTTCTTTCTTTCTTTCTCTCTTTCTTTTTTTCTTTTTCCTTTCTTTCCTTCCTTGTTTGTTTCTTCCTTCCTTCCTTCCTTCCTTCCTTTCTTTTTTTTCCTGTTGGATTTTATTACCCCCAACTGCCTCCCTCTCATTATAACTTATTCTCATTATTTTTATTGTACTTTCATTTTTATTGTTCTTCATTTGTGAAATTATTCTAATCTCAAACTTGAAGATTTACATTCCTTTCTGATTCTCCTCCTCATACTTATGGGTGAGGGGGAATTAAGTGACATCCCTGTGGTACATAATTTCCAGCCAGGGTTAAACCAGGACACATGGCAGTGTAGTTGGACTCTATCACAGAAAGCTGCAAGTGCAGGGCAGCTGAGAAGGAGCTGGAGGGACTCACCAGAGTGCCTGCCTCTGCCCTCAGGCACAGACAGTCCCCTTGCCTCTCAGCACTCACGCTGCTCTCCCTGAGCACAGCACAAACCCCTCCTGACCTGACTCTGGCCATGGCCGTTGCTCAGCACGGGCAGAGCCGATGCTGACAGGCCCTTCTGCGCTGGGAGCAGTTTGGGCTGAGCCAGTGCAAGGCCAGGACTGGCCCCTGCCCCCACGGTTCCCATGAAGCCCCTGCTGCAGAGCAGGGCTCACTGCTGGGCAGCCAGCGGGCACAGCCCCTGCTCCTCACAGCACACTCGGCCAGCACTCAGCACAGCTCCAGCCACGGCTCGGAAGGGAGCTCTCCTAGGAGCGGCAGAGGGGGGGGACATGGCGCAGTGGGGGCAGATCTAGGAGAAAGGGCTTTGACTTTGCTCAGAGAAGTCTCTCCTAACAGGTCCCTGACTTTTGAACAGGTCCTTACATTCCAAGGTATCAGATGTCCAACAGCAGTTCCACCACCCAGTTATTCCTCCTGGCACTTGCAGACACGCGGGAGCTGCAGCTCTTGACCTTCTGGCTCTTGCTGGGCATCTACCTGGCTACCCTAATGGCCAACAGCGTCATCATCACTGCCATAATGTGTGACCACCACCTGCACACCCCCATGTACTTCTTCCTCCTCAACCTTTCCCTCCTCGATGTGGGCTCCATCTCTACCACTCTCCCAAAAGCCATGGCCAACACCCTCTGGGACACCAGGGACATCTCCTATGCAGGATGTGCTTCCCAAGCCTTTCTCTTTGTATTTTATATTTCATCAGAGTATTATTTTGTCACCGTCATGGCCTATGACCGCTACGTGGCCATCTGCCAGCCCCTGCACTACGGGACCCTGCTGGGCAGCAGAGCTTGTGTCCACATGGCAGCAGCTGCCTGGGCCAGTGGGTTTCTCAATGCTGCGCTGCACACGGCCAATACACTGTCACTGCCGCTCTGCCACGGCAATGCCCTGGGACAGTTCTTCTGTGAAATCCCACAGATCCTCAAGCTCTCCTGCTCACACACCTACCTCAGGGAAGTGGGGCTTATCGTGGTTAGTCTCTTAGCAGCATTTGGCTGTTTTGTTTTCATTGTTCTGTCCTACGTGCAGATCTTCAGGGTTGTACTGAGGATGCCCTCTGAGCAGGGACGGCACAAAGCCTTTTCCACGTGCCTCCCTCACCTGGCTGTCATCTCTCTCTTTGTCAGCACAGGCATTTTTGCCCACCTGAAGCCCCCCTCCATCTCCTCCCCATCCCTGGATCTGGTGGTGTCAGTCCTGTACTCGGTGGTGCCTCCAGCACTGAACCCCCTCATCTACAGCATGAGGAACCAGGAACTGAAGAACGCACTGAAGAAGCTGATGCAGTCAGGTGTCTTTCAGCAGCAATAAGTGTCAATGTCCCTTCACAAGGCATTTCTAGATCCTCTCTGAAATGTCCTGTGCATTTATTGTTGTATCTGTGACAATATTGATGATCCTACAATGTCTGTATCATCTCCACTTCCAGCCTCCCTGACCCAGAGGCCTTTGTACATGTGACTGGGAAGACGGTGAAATTGGCCTCCAGTGACGCATCTATATAATAATACATCGAGGCAATTGTACCTGTGAGATAGGTATATATATATAGAGAGATATATAGATATAGATATAGATATACAGCAGAATATCTGCCGTCCCCCATCAGTTCATCCATACCTATATTTTTCACGTTCTTTAAATTCTTTATTATGGGCACAGAAGCTTGTTCCTTAAACTCCATTATCCAAACTGCATATGCATAGAGTTAAGTGTCAAATGGCACAGCGCTTTCCAAACATATGGGGACATATCACATCCTTAACATATATGCTCTTGCCCAGGGAAGCCTTCTCAGGCATGGCCATGAGCAGGCAGTGCTGCTGTGCAGGGCAGCGGTTGCAAAGCTGTGACACTGATGGAACCAAGTGCCAAGGCAGGTGGCAAAGCTCAGCACTGCTGCTCTGCAAGAACAGCCACCTCCAACAGCCCATAGCAAAACAAATTAGAAACGTGTGAGGCAATTCCAGGGAACTCTAATGAATGTTCACTCCTTCCACATAGATCACAGCCTGCCACCCTGAGGCCTGGCACGTGCACTCTGCTGCTCTCCTGCCTCACTCCCCTGGGAGATGAGACTCCACCATTTTTTTGCTCCTAGAGCCAAGGCGGGCACAGATGACACAGGGTTTCAGATCCAGGTGAGCATCACAGTTGTTGGCCCATCTGGCAGCTGTGCTAAGCCACCGATGCAAAGAACCTGCAGACACCTAAAGGAGCATTGTCAATGTGCTGTCCTGTGAATGTTGGGGATGGTGGCTTGAGCATTGGTTTGTAGGATCCCACCAGAACTCTCTCTCACAGACCCTCTCCTTCACTCATCTTGGTGTTGGTAGGGTTCTTTCTCTCAGACATTTCTCACTCCTCTCTCTTACAGATGCTGCACATTGGGTTTTATCCTTTCTTCCATATGTTATCACAGAGGTGCCACTGGTATTGCTTATTAGCTCAGCATTGGGCAGGGGCTGGTCCATTTTGAAGTCAAATGAAAGTGGCTGTTATGGCCATGGAGTCAGCTCTTGATCTCAACTCACCTTTGCCAGTCCTACAAACCCCATGACCACTCCCAAACCCTTACCGTGTAAACCCACAGGATCTCTAAATTCCCCAATAAGATGTGAGGTTATTGATCGTAAGGCTTCCTCACACTGCTTAAATAAGACTTTGTCCCCTTTCCCTCCCTGATTTAGGTTATTTCAGAGCAGAGATGCGCTGGACCACACCTGTCTCACCTGGGCCAAGCTCAGACATGTAACCACAACCAAAAATGAATGATACCAAGTGCCCAAGGTCCCACGCAAGCACAAGTTTTGCGGCAGAGCATGCTGGGGTGGGGGACAGAGGTCACTGTAAAGGTGAAATTGTATGTCCCTAGGGAGAGCAAACCCTGCTGTCCTTGGGACCATAGAGATGCAGGGCTGGACTGTGGAGCGCTGGCAGGAGAGGGCATTGCTGCCTGTGATGTCTCTGCAGCACCAGCGGACTTGTGGTTCAGCTGAAGTTGATGTCCAGGAAGGACAAGGTGTTTTCAAAAGTTTCCTTGACTATGAATATCTCATGATCCAGGAACACTGTGATAATCATTGGTCTTATCCTCATCTGCATCACAACAGGGATGATTATTAACAGTGCTGGCTAACTGGGGAGGTCCCAGAAGTCTGAAGGTTAGTCAGAGTGGTGCCCACCTACAAGACAGGCAGGAAGGAGGATAACTACAGGTGCATCAACCTTATGTTAGTGCCAGGGAAGGCTGTGGAGCAGATCATCCTGAGCACCATCACACAGGAGGTGCAGGAAAACCAGGAGGTCAGGACCAGCCAGAATGGGTTTATGGAAGGCAGGTTCTGCTTGATGAAACTGATCCTCTTTTGTGACAAGATGACTGGCCTGTAGGATGAGGGAAAGGCTGTGGATACTGTCTACCTGGACCTTAGGGAAGCTTTGACGCCACCTCCCACGCATTCTGCTGGAGAACCTGGCTGCTCATGGCTTGGATGGGTGTTCTCTACGCTGGGTTAGAGCTGGCTGGACAGCCAAGCCCCAGGAGTGGTAGTAAATGGAGTGACATCCAGGTGACGGCCCATAAGGAGTGGTGTTCCCCAGGGCTCAGTGTTGGGGCCAGTCCTGCTTCAGAACTTTATCAATGATGCGGCCAGGGGGACTGCGTGCATCCTCAGTGAGTTTTCATACAATGTCAAGTTGGGTGGGAGGGCTGATCTCCTTGAGGGAAGGAAGGCTCTCCAGAGGGATCTGCATGGGTTGGATGATTTCAATGACTCCAACTGTATGAAGTTCAACCAGGAGAAGTGCCAGTTCTGCACTTGGGTCACAACAACCCCACACAACGCTACAGGCTTGGTGCAGAGTGGCTGGAAGGCAGCCTGCTGGGAAAGTACCCTGAGGGTGCAAGTTGACAGATGGTTGAGCATGAGCCATCAGTGTGCCTAGGTGGCCAAGAAGGCCAATATCATCCTGTCTGGTATCAGAAACAGTGTGGCCAGCAGGACTAGGGCAGTGATCAACCCCCTGTACTCGGCACCGCTGAAGCCACTCCTTGAACACTGTTTCCATTTTGGGCCCCTCACTGCAAGATAAACTTTGAGGTGTTAAAGTGTGTCCAGAGAAGGGCTGAAGAGGGTCCCCTGTGGAGAGTTGGCCAAGTCATGACAATCACACCAATATGGCTACATGCCGTGCTCACTTTATTAAACAAACAGGTCATATTTACAACTTAATCCAACCGCTCATGCGGCTCTACACACAGGTGATTGGATAAAAGTCTCTGCCCACGCGGGCGTCCATTTCGCTGACTGGTGAGCATGCTGCAGGCGCCTGATCAGAGTGTGCCGAATAGAGTGTGTTGATTTCATGGTTCCCGGGACTTGCTCTGCACCTGGCTTCTTGTTTGTGCATAGCTTGTTTTCTTCCTCACACTGCTTGTTCCAAGGACAATTTAAAGCTGCTCTGCAGCTTCAACTAACAGGCCTGGGTTGTCCAGCCCAGACAATGGTAACATATGTGCTCAGTCCTTTAAAAATCTTTCTACATATCCCCTTTTTTCTTTTTGGACAACCCGTGTCTGTTTCACAATAGATGTTAAACCTTTCTTCAAACAAGAAAATAAACAGCTAAAAGTTAAAAACATTACAACAATGATTATAACAAAGCGTATTCCTTCCATCAATAACGTCTTTAATCAACCTGTTATCCCAAATCCTCTCAACCATTTATCGAAAGGATTATCTTCAGCAAGAATATGCTTCATGTTTCCCTGCAGTTGTGACAACGTCTTGTGCATCGATATGGAATGATCGGAAAGGTTCACACAACACATCCCTTCAAAATCCTCACAACCATGTCCATGTGCTAATAACAAAAAACCTATTGCAGCTCTATTTTGTAACGTAGCATGCCTAACACTATCTACATCAAACAATAACGAACTTAAAATCTGCGATGTAAGATTAAATCATTTCTCTCCTCAGCATGCTAACCTTCGTATATTCTTAGTATTTAATGCTGCCATTGCCCCCAGCATAAATATGGAGGCTAGGACATTTGCTGTCATAGAATGTAGATCGACCCGGTCATTACATGTTTCATCAAAGGTGCGCAGTGCCCTTCGTGATCTGTGAGATTGTTGAGTCATTTTTAATAAGTCTTTCATGTGTGGAGCAAACAAAGTCAAACGCCCTAAATAACATGGTCCACCAACAGGATACAAAGGAATCGCTGGCCACGCTCTTTCCCCACATATCAGAAAGACTCGCGGTGGCAACTGATAACTCCGTGATACATTTACATGGAAACCCCCAATTTTCAACTCACCCCAAATAGGTGAACTGGTTAGATTTTGAAACCCTGTATAAAACCCTGGTTCACTTTGACGTGTTAGCCATAACTGCCACGGGTCACCAAACCAAATTGCTCCAGTGCCATTCATGGGTTGAAGTGGTGACGACATGTGGGTACAGTTCACCATATCAGTTGCAATAAGTTTGACATATTCAACAGGTAAAACGCTAGCCAACAAGTCTAACTCCTGCAAAGGTAAATGATGTGGCTGATTTAAATTCTCAATAACTGTCTTCTGCCACACTGCATTACGCAGAGAAGGCCAAACATATTGCCTATTTGGACTCATACATGTACCATTCTGATTGGAAGTCAGATTCACTGCTTTGATATTCCAAAACCCATCAAAATTTGTTTCATTCTCTTGCAGGAGAATACCAATTAAACAAGTTCTAAAGGGATTGTCTGGCTGTTGTAGACTTAAACAAAAATCTGTTATTCCCGTGATATTTGCCCACGTCACCCATACGTTTGTTCTAGGCAAAACATCGAAAATAGTTTGGCCTATAGGCAAAAAATTCATCAAGACCGCCAACCAAGTCCACCACTCAAACACGTTTACTCCTACAATTTCTACAATTTCTTTTCCATCCAAATCATTTTAAACAAATCTTTTTAGTTTCTTCCGAATCCTGCTCTAAAACAGACCAAATTTCAGGTACAAAAATGGGATTACTATGTTCCACACCAAAAACCTGTGCTTTCACAGATTCTGATGATGTGCACTGTCTCCAGTCAGCATGGTATTGCACTAGCCATATGCTTTCTCTTGCTTCATGGCCGGTTACTAATCAAACGCACAGTACTCAATTTAAAGTCCATACACCCTTTACACCATTTACATTTAAGCTTTGGCTTACAGTACCATTTTACCCCACATAGCATACATTGGCATAATACCCGCGGTCTACGTCTCCTACAACATAGACAGTTTATTCTGTCTGCTCGCTCTGAGTCTTCTCTTCCATCTTCTGATCTTGACATACAGGTCACATAAACTTGCTAGGGACCCATATAGGTCCTTTACCTGTGGAGATACAAAAATAACCTCTACCGATAAATAACACAGGATCAGGTCCTTCCCAGTTGCCTCTAGTCTTATTCTTACAATGAACCTATAACCCAGGAATGGCCTGTGTTTGACTTCCCTGAATAGGCTGATGATGTATAACAACGGGGGCCCTTTTCTTCCTTCTGTCAGGGACTAACAATTCAATGTAAACCACACCTTGATTAATCGCTTGGTTACATCAGTCTCCTCTTGCGTCTTTTTTACCACCTAGCTGTTTTCCATGCGGCATCACGCTCCATTTGATTGGTCCCGGTGTGGCACCCACACGCTGCTACCCCCTTGTGCAGACATCCTGCTTTTTCTCATCTTTCTGTCCAGCTCTCTTACCTCTCTGCAAATACACAGTCTCTTTGTTTCCCTTGGCCTTGCACATGTCCTTCACAACACCTGCAGCTTGCTACAGCTGCGGCCTGCTATTACAACCAAGTTATTTGGTCTGGATTGCTCATTATAGGTCTGCTGTCTTCCAGCCACTCCACAAATCCCCCTTTTTGTTTTTGAGTGATCCAGACCCCTTTTATCAATCTGTTCATCATTCTCATAAAGCAATTCCACACGCAGCCCATTATCATTAAAAAGATTACAATGGCAATTAACATCGTTATCCCGTGCAGAAACAAGTCTTTTAACCCTCCAGTAATTCCTAAACTCTGTAGCCAGTCCGTTAACCCGTTCTCAACCTTTATGGCCTGTACGTTTTTTCTCAACTCTGCAAGCTGCTTATGAATAGAGTTCGAGTGATCAGTCAAATTCATACAACACATTCCTTAGCGCTGTTCACTCTAGGCTACTCTCTACTGTCATGCTGTTTCCTTATATTCTAGAGGTGAGATCGCATTCCTCCTTTGTTTCTGTCGCATCCTAGTTTCTTCTCATACTCCCTCAAAGTTATTGAACTCTTCTGCAGGATCTCAGCTGCACATCGCCAAAGCAACACCAAAACTGCACATTATCAATGTCAAAACAGCCCACTGTCTCTGTTCGGTACGATTCTACAGTTACCGACACCCCTTTCTCCCTTTTTTTTTTTTTGTTTTTTGAAGAGCTAGTACCAGGTTTGCCATGTTCTGCAGGGCCCTTGCAAACATGACAGCAACCAAGGCAATAGCAAAGAAACGATACTGCCAATTGAGTGAATGGATGCCAAAAAGGCTGACATTTTCTCAGGTTTTGATAACATGTTGCTGCAATGGGGCGCCTAAAATCCACGCAGCACGTACCATCAAAATCCTCACAGCCATGTCCTTGAGCCAACAACAAAAGCCAATACTTGCTCTGTTTTGTATGTAATAGTGGCCAATTTGACTCACGTTCTTAACTGCCTACCAAACAAGGTGATTTAACTCTTGAATGCTTTCCCTGCTGTTACTCCGGAGAAGAGAAGAACGGCTGCGACACATTCCCATCGTAGCCTCCTACTACATTAGCATCTACATAAAAACAACTATCGACATTCAAAATGCAAACAATATCAACTTCTTTTGGATTAACATTATACAGAGGTAATCATTTGTCTTAAATATCAAGGCTTTAGTAAGATTCTTCATTTTTCACATACATTCACTTTTTTGCAACAATGTCTGCAAGTCAGTTTCAAGGAAATACACCCAACAAGGACTGGTTCAGTAAGGAGACCACACGTTAGCTGTTGGGTTGACTGGCGCCAGCAGCGCTCCCATGGTCTGGCATGCTAAGCTCAGGCTGCACACCGTGAGCAGGTATCCATCGCGGACCTTCATCTGTAGAGACACAAGCATCACCTCTCCCCCAAGTTAAAAATTCATGTGGTCCCGACCAATGCCCGGTACAAGGGTCTTTCATGCATACTAAGACACCTTCGTGCTTTTGCTGCTTGTCACCATTGACACAAAGTGTCGCACAATGGGGAGGCACCGCATGGTCGACAGAGATTTTCAGAAAGTTCAAAACATGACACAATTTCTCTGAATGTGTCTCTTGAATCATTCCCTTAATTTTCCTTTTACCCTTTTTTGTTGTTGTTGTTTGTTTTGTTGTTTTGTTTTGTTTTGTTTTGTTTTTTATATGCAACTAGAGACACTTTACCATAACAGAGAAGCCCATTTTTACATCTCTGTCTGAGCCCGGACACAAACCACAGCTGTATGCATCACCAGGCTCAGGGCAGAAATCATTCATGCAGTTACATAGCTGTATATCACTACAAGCATGCAGACACATATTTATCACTAGACAACCATGTTTATCTTTCCTAGTCTCCTTCACAATACCCAGCTGTTCTCTCATCTCTTGTTAGGTCAAATATTCTGTCTTCCCCTCCTATATCTCTTTTCAGACATTCCCTGTCCTCCTCTTTTTTGCTTGTTAATTGTGACGAGGCAAAGGTTGTGTGTAGCTGGGTGACCATGACCTGATTTCTGTTACAATCAACTAAACTCTGAATACAGGAAAAAAGGCATGGGAGACATAAGGCAAATATCAGTAAGGTGGTTAGAATAATTATAATAAATCCTGTAATACTTTTCAGTCATGGCCCAAAGTTTCCCATCTGTGAGAAGACACCAACGGCATCCTGCCCCTGGCTCTGTTGCCGATCTTTGTTTAAGGTTTTTAAGTTTTGTATGCTTTTGTGAATTAATTCAGAGTGGTCAATCAGATTCACATAACACATCCTATCAAAGTCTTCACACTCTTGTCCCTGTGTTAATAATAAAAATCAATAGCAACTCGGTTCTGTAGTGACATATGATGGACAGAATCAACATCTGTTAATAAGCCAGAAAAAAAAAGAACAGTATTTGTAGTATTACTTTGTTTAGCAAGCTAGCAGCCTAATTTACTAAGCAAGTTAAGAGCGTGTACTATTCTTACAGAAGAGATTAGAGAAGCAAAAATGTGTTATGCTGCATTCCAGAACTCAGCCTGAGAATTACAGTCTGCTGTGAGTTCTGCGTTACAATCATCTGACACATGTTGGGGTTGCGATTGTGAAAGTTGCCCGTTTACAATTTTCATTGGCATTATCACAGCTAGTTGTTTTAAAAGCAACCCTTGAGCTTCCTGATGTTCGACTTGTTGCAAAATATTCTGAAGCCAATCAATCAAGTTAGTATTAAAGTTAGTGACTCTCTAGGACCCTGCAAGACTGTGGCAAGACTCCCCCATCCTGACTGCCTTAATAGCCATTCCTTCATTTGCAAACAGTCGTCCCTGGGATACCTTGCCTGAGTCACAGCATCGGCACAGTTATTTTCTCCAGCCAACTGCTCATAGTTAACAGCAATTCCTGATTAAGGTTTTCAATCAAGGCCACTACAGGTAGCTCACAAAAATCAAATAACCACATCATATACTGTATCAGTTAGTACCATACAAAGCAATGACTTCCAATCATGCAGTGTGAGCGTATAAGGCTCTGCCATCACTTCAAGAAGGGACATAGCAAATGTATTATGAATCCTCCCTTCCCGCACTGCTTTGCTTAACCCTTTAACAGCCTCGTATTGCACAGGCTGCCACTCTGCAGGTTGATTTGTCTGACAAAATACTGAACATGCCCTAGCGACTCCCCAAACCCATCACTTAAGTGTTTCCCACTTGCATTCCTGCCACCAGTCCCTCAGACTCCCTTTCACCCTCCCCAAAAATACAATCAATGCATCAGGAGAGACGAGGGGGTGGGGAAAAGGTCTAGCTCCTTTTCCAGATCTATAGGACCTGGATCAAAAGGTTTATCAGTGCCAATGGAATCATTCTCCGAGTTGTCCTGTTCCCGTGCTTGCTCCTGTGTTGTGAGGGTCGCTGCAGTCAGTGACAGAAGCTTTGGGGGCAGAGGAGGTGTGGACAGAATCGCCATCGCTGACGGTGTCTTGAGAAGAGTCGCGCTGTCGGTGGAATTTACAGCTTCCTCTGGTTTAGCACCGTTAGTAGAATTAGTCCACCCTTGGCGAAGAGTAGTCAGAATTTGCCACCAAGATGTTAAATGCATTCCCGACACGGAGTTCCCCTCCGCGGCAGCATCATACAATTGGCTGCTGTCTGTACACACTTTCATTCTTTCAAAGTCTCTAAAGTTTCTTGGCTGCTCACCTGTCTCGATGCATACAGGTGTTATCCTCGGGGTTTAGGTTGTCCGCCTGGTCCAGCCAGCAAGACGATCGTTCAGCCAAGCCGTCTCCTCCGGAACGCAGCCCTCTTCCACGAGCTGTCTTTTTTCCGTCCTTATTCTTCCAAGGCTTGGGAACACCACCATAGGGGTCACCATTTGAGGAGACTGAGGCACGGACTCCCTGATCTGACTAGAAGACCCTTCATGAGTCCATATACGTCTCTTTCTGGGGACGAAGCCTGATTCCCCGTTACAGATTTCCCACAGCTCACCTCTCAGCTCCGGAGGGATTTCAGGCCGGCTCCTGCTTCCTTTCAGCAGATCATTCAGAGGTCTGTGGGATTCGCTGCAAGTCGCTCAGATAGGCGATTCGAGAGCCCTTCACGTCAGAGCCTTAAACGCATCACGTCGGGGTCACCAATTTGCGGCGAATGAAGAGACGGGACGCAGCTTGATGCAAGCAAATGTCAATTTATTAGTGATTTTCTTACAATTATATACGTTTCTACCTTCTACATATTACACACTGATTGGTTAAATCTTAAGCGTAAAAAACACTGATTGGTTGACATTTAAGGCACACCGTTAGAACAATAGGAACTGATTAGTTTATCTTGACCTAGCAATAATTTCTATTCCAAAGTTAGGGAGTTTCTTTCTACGCGGCTTTCTTGATTACGTATCGGCGCCATCCGTTCCCTTATCTGGCTACTTGTTTCTCTGTCCGTCTGGTTGCCTCCTCAACTGTGACGGCTCAGGGGTCTGCAGTTAGCTTGCTCCTTTGCTCCCAGGGCTTGTACCCTACAAGTTCTAACAAGTCTCTATTCATGAGGCTATCAGTACTTGGACTCTTGTCCTTGAAACCTTGTCCTACACCCTGTGTCTTAAAATCTTTGCTTTAGCAAAGCATTTCAAATACAACAGTAGCACTGAAGAATATAAAGATGTCATATGTTTGATTTTCCTCTGCTCATTTAAAAAATGTGTTATCTGTATTTTCTGTAATTTCTGGTGGAGGCTGGGCAGAAATTGATATTGCTATTTATGTTTGCTCCTACGGAGAGGTTCTGCCTACTCAGAGCACAGTAATTGTGCTCAGTAATTGAAGTATGGGATTATTTTAGGCTAATGTGTGTTTACTTACTCCAAGTTAAATTTCATCACTGCTACTTCTATTTCCCTCTGAAATATTTCTTAATCCTCCATATTTTTTCACCATCTCTGCTGAAGCACTTCTCCAATAGGATTACTGACTGCCCTGTTTGTCTTCTTCCTTCCGCACATCAAATGTCTGGGATTTTTTGGTGTTATATTAGAAGTTTAATTTGTATCTAATGCAGATTTGGACCATTATATCAGATACTGAGCCAGAGTCGTGTGGCTTTTGTGATGAGCAGTCCTGTCTCACCAACCTGCAGGTTCTAGGAGTTGACAAGCATATTGATACGGGCTTGACTGCTGGTTTTCCAGAAGGCTTTTGGCAAGGTCCTTCACCAAATGCTCTTAAGGAAATTCAGACATTATAAGGAGGAAGGCAGTTGCATGGTTAAATAACTGGGTAAAAGACAGGGAACAGAAGATAAGGGTAAACGTTCAGTAAATGGTCAGAAGGCTGTTTTTCGCCTTCACGAGCAACTTAGGAGTAGGTATCAATGACAGATGAGGTATCAATCTTTACAAATAATATGAAGTTATTCAGGATGGAGCAACTGTCAAGAACTGCAGAAGCTGCTAACAAAACTGAGAAACTGTTTAGATGTATTTTGCACCCAGTTATTAAATGTGTTGCTTTATTTGCCTCATCTCATAAAGACAGAGTGGGAAAAAGCTCATAGGAGAACAGCAAAGATCACGGGTATGGAGTATCTTCCATGTGAAGGAAGACTGTGCAGACCAGGACTCTTCAGCCCAGAAAAGCTCCAATATGTGACAGAGGCATATAAAAGCATAAATAGCCAGAGAAGCTTATCGTTTATTTTCTTTCCCTGTGGGACAATTAGGGTTCAGCCAATGAAGCTCGCAGGAGGCAAGTTCACACTGAACAAAACAGGGTGAATCTTTATACAATATGTAGTTAAACTGGTGGAAAGCCTTGCTGTAGGATGCTATGAATGATGGCCATTTACACGATCTCAAGAGGACACCGTGTAAAAGCCTGGACAGGAAATCCTGTTGAGCTATTAAATGCAAAGATTTACCTGAATCCCTCTGGGGAGGTCCATAAGCTGCACATTCGTGGCAAGAGTGCATACCAGGAGGTGTCACTGGAGGCTTTGCATCCCCAGGCACCTGCTGGTGGCCACGACTGGCAACAGGACACAGGGTTAGACACCGTGCAGCCATTTCTTATGGTCTGCTCCCCTCAGGACACTTGGAACAGCTTCTCTTCTTAAGCGACAGCAGATGTTGTGCCTAACTGATGATATCCCAGTCAGCAAAGTTACAAAAAGACCCGTCAGCTGTATATTGAGGCCAGGAAAGTTCAGGCTGAGACACAGGTTTTAAACACGTAAGGTCATTTCTGTTTGGAAGCCTTAGTCCAGCCGCAGCACGCTCCTGCTCACTGAAAGCTTTGGCAGCAGCTAAGATTTCCCTGTGGCTGCTGAGCTCAGCAGAACGGGAACGGTTTGCTCCTGCGGACTGTCCTTTCTTTTGCTAGCTGCATGCTTCCCAAATCCCTCCCTGCTAATGAGGGCCACAGAGAGGCCACCAGGACCCTTCTACTTGTGAAGGAGAAGTTGAGTAATTGCTAGCTGCATGTGCCCCTCTCTCCGTACCCTTCCCAGCAGGTGCACTGGCTCTTCCCTTGCTACGCAGCCCCTCCTCGCTTCCCCAGTTGCTGCATTGCTGCCCCTACCAGATCTTGGGAGCTCTCCTGATGTTGTAAACTGAAGGAGGGTGGCTATCCTCATTTCCCACTCTTGCTATTAATCCTACTCCTCTGTCCTTGTCGAGATACTATTTCCACCTTTGCCCCGCTGATCTCCCACCTTCCAGGGCCGATGTCGCCCATGCAGCCGCCCCTGCCAGGCACCACTGCCTGCACCTGCCTGTGGCTCCTGCTGCTCTCCGCAGACCTCACCTTGCCCCCTGCGGAACAGTGGGGCTTGCTGGGCGGCTTTGCCTCTTTGCTCTGTTTTCTTCTGCCCGAGCTCTAACCGTGGAATTGTTCCTTGCTTTGTGCTTAAGGTTAAGAAGCTGAACTAGTTCCCCAGGTGTTCCTTATTGAAAATGTCCCAAACCCAAAAGTAGTTAAGTATTTATATGCCCCTTGTTACTCCTGAAAGCAAAAGGAAAACACACTTTCCCTACCATTGTCCCTGTTTGACATTTGCCATAGCAAAATTTACAGAGGAGTTTGGTGTATGGCCTGTTTGTGCATCATATTTTTAATTTGGAAACACAAAAAACCCAAAGCCTCATTGCCATGAAAAAGTAATGCTCAAATCTGTAAGAATATAAACTATACTTTATAAAACAAGCTCTGCTTTTCTCTCACAGCTCCCATCTCAGGTTGCTTTCACTTGGTCCTTAGTGATAAAATGGCACCATAAACTTGTTTTATGTCCTGCTCTGTAGTAAAGCACAGTGTAGTAGGTGGCAGACACAAGAAATTTATATTCTTAGTCACTTCACTGTGAAAGGTATTAATCACAAATGAGCAGTAGCCTCAACATGTCAAATTTATAAACAGCAGAGAAAATGGAGATGGACCAAAGTAAAGGTATGAAGAAAAGTCCAGTCTTTACCAGCCCCTGATGACTGATGGTGTGATTTGCCTCTGAGTGGTGGAAGGGAGTCAGAGAGGGTCTTGGACTTTCTCTTGTGCTATCCTCCTGCAGATGGCTGGGCTCGGGGCTGGTGGGTGTGCACGTGTTCTTCACAGAACTCTGCAAGGGAATGCTGAGATGTGGTGCTAGAAAACATGAAGCTCGGTGCGCGGCAAATGCTGTGTCTGCAGCTCACTGCTTGCAAGTCCCGATGCAGACGGAAGTGGAAGGGTGAATGATGCATCTGATACTGCATCTGTGACTAGCTGTGGCTTTGGAAAGAGCAGAAAACTAGTCATGCAGTAAGTGTGCCTGAAGCTTTGATCTCCCTATAAAATTATCACTTTTCTCCACTATTGAAATAGACGTTCCACATATGCATTAAGCCAAATGGAAGACAGCATTAGGTTTTGGACTGTCACCATCTTTAAGCACCAGCAAGAAAATAGGAGTGTGTTTTCCTGCTTCAGATACTACAGATTCTGTGGGACGTTGACAGTTTCTTACAAGCCATCTGTGAACTTACTCAAGAGAAGGGCAAGTTAATGAGTCAAACATTGTTTGCCTTAAGTGTCTGTTTCTCCTGTGTGTCCGGGGGCTGTGACACAGTCCTGCAGACTAAAATGCAACCCCCAACAAACACCAACGATAAAAAAGGAAAGCAAACAGAAAAATCCCTTACCATCTCAGAGATTTGCTTTTCCTTGCTCTTTCTTCTTACTTCCTCGGTGTTTTCCACATGAAATCCCGTGGCTTGACTGTCACACCATGGGCAGACAAGCAGGGCCGGTCTTTCACGTTCCTGCACTCAGCACAGTCCCCACAACTATTTTGATGAGAATCGTGGGTGGGCGGGAGGGGTGAGCTGAGCTTGGGTGGCCACTCCGGCTTCCAGATGAAGCTGGATCTCCCTGGTACAAGAGGCAGTCGGCGGCTGCAGAGCCTGGACAACTGACAGACCACCCTGAGCCCCTCACCAGAGAGCTCCAGCCATGGGAGGGATAATAACAGACACCCAGTTGCCTCCCTCTGGAAAACTAAAGGAAGAGGAAAGGCTAGCGCAAAGTTTCTGGAGGTCGTAATCCAAGAGCTCTGGGGCATCCTGCTGTCAGTGGGAAGAATTAGTGGCTGCAGAAAAAAGGGATAAATGCAGAGGTCAAGAGTGATGTGGAGAGCTGCACACACAGAGGGGAGAGGGGGGAGGGCAGACAGCCTGGAACGTGCCTGGGTGATAGATGAGCATGAACCAGGTTTTGGTTCGGCCTTGTGGACATCAAGAAAATGATGTGGCCCTGTTGTATCCTGCATTGGCACAGCGTGTTGTCGGTTTTGTGCGTTGCCTGTGCTGCACCTCTCTGGCCCTGGCTGAGTTAGTGCACAGGCAGAGACCCCCTCTCCTGTCTGGCACGCCACATCCAGCACAGCCCCGACACAGCCTGCCTGCTTCTGGTTCTGCAGAAGCCCGTCTCTTGCCTGTGTGAGACCCTCTTGGGAAAGCTGGCCACCAGAAAAGGCGTTTCCTAGCCTGGGGAAGAAGCTGATAGAGCAGGGCCCTGCAGGTAACTTCAGTCAGCTTTGCATAGTCCTACTCAGCTTCTCCTCCAGCCCAGGGTGAGGATGCACAGCAAGGTAAAGAGAGAGAACACAGAGCTCAGAACAGAAAGGATGGGCTACCTATGTAGCTGTTTGTGCCTTAATGGCATTTGCCACCGTGCAGGTGGCTGGAGAACCCAGATAGTGTGTAAGGCACCTTCTGACCTTCTTTAGTGCTGTGCGTGTCAGTTCAGCCACATGCACACAGTCACGCTTGCAGAAGGGGCAGGTTGACATCCAACACAGAAGTACTGTGTAGTATCATTCTGTGCAAAGCCCAGGGTGTGCATGGGTGAAATACTGGTATTTCGCCATTCTGGTATGTATCTTAGTGACATAGTTCTGCACAGTTGCAAACAGAATTATAAAACAGGTTTCTTTCTACCTTTTTTTTTTTTTTTCTAAAGGTGTGGAGAAAGAAGTACAAAAAGATCAGGATGCTAACAGGCCTGTTGTCTCACCCCCTAAGAGATCAGCGGTAACAACCACCAGGCTCCATTCACCAGGTAATTATGAACCAAACCCCACTGCTCAGGGAAGATTTAAACTTGTTGACTTTGCATCTCTTGTCAACACACTAAAGGGAGACCTGCTATTAAGTGAGGACTGATTGTGTCCAAGGTTCATTAAGCTGGCTCTGAGTACAGCAGGCTTTATCATACCAACGCATGAGCTGAACAGACTTTTGTTTTCTTTGTTACAACCGCGAAGTCATCTCTCCGTCAAAACAAAGAGTTGTTGCTATTACCTCTTTAAGGTCACGGGAACATTTATGTTTATCATTACAATTTTCTTATCTAACAAGAGAACAGACAGGTATAGTGAAATAAAAGACACCTCAGCTACCTGGAATGAGAGTATACTGTATATTGCCTGGGATCTACTCTCACTGTTTGCAGAGGCGCTGAATTTCCTGGGCTGTTTCCGTGCATGACTGGAAAAGGGGTTATCTATAGAAATAACCTTCGGAGTGCTATTGGGGCATTGTCAGCTTAGCCCTCAACATTGCGTACAAACACATGGTTTTAGCATTTCTGAAGAATACCTTGGCTTATTTACTAAGATGAAGGGAATTTATTTCTATTTATGTTTCCTACGTGTACATCAACAGATGTATAAGGTACCTAAAGGCTTTTCTAAGGCTGGCCTTTGGCTGATAACGCTTCTGAAATGCGTGGGCATGGTCCCAATGATTTCTTTGTGCTTGCAGTTTATCTCCTGTTCTGTTGCCTCAGTTTTTAGACTCTACTTAAATACTTCAAATGCCATCTCTACAGCTATATGATGCTTGAGTTGTTATTATGGGGAGCAGAACCCCATGTTTCTTCATTTGATGGTAAAGTAAAAAAAATGTAGAACAGCTCTTTGGCTTCTAGAACATTCATCAAGAGTCTCTGCATGTTTACTAAACTCAAACTCTTCTTCCTCCTTCACACCCAACAAAATCCAGAAAATGGGAGGTTAAATTTAATCTTCCCAGCACCAACAGGATTCAGAATTCTCCTCACGAAGCTACTAGGGTAAAAACATGAACTTACCGCTGTCTTCTGAATCATACAATTTTTAGGCTGTTTTGCAACTGGTGAGATCACCAAGAGAGATGCAAAGAAAAATTTGTTGTGCAGAGTGCCTGACCAGCAGCTCACCAGCATTTACAACGGCGGGACTCCAGTTTAAGCACCAGAATTGATTGTGGTGGTAGCAGCATGTTACAGAACAGCTGATTTGCTTCCACTGGAACTGGAAAGCGAAATGAAACACAGGCATGTTTGTACTGCGTATTTCTGTTGTCCTAAGGAGGCCTGCATTTCCACAGGTCACTTAGTGGTTTTCAAGGCTGAAATTTTTGGCATATCCAATTCGTAAGTCCTCAAATGTTGCTTCATTGTCATGAGAGGTTGAGTAAGTGCCCTCTCTCCCACTGCACAGACTGATTTAGGATTTCTTAAGCTTGGTTGTCTGAAATTATGGCAACCTAAAATTGTTTATCACTGTAAGGATCAAATAGGAAGGTAAACCTCATCTTTATTTTTTGAGAGTAGCCTTTAGCATTCCATGAAATGACAACAGCAATAACAGAAATAACAAACAGACAATGTTTTCACCTATTTAACAATTCCAAAAAACAATCAAAGCAGCCATTAAACAGGACAAGGCGTGAGTGTAGCTGGGGCTAAGGGGCAGTAGCACAGCCTTTCCTCCATCAGGATCACAAACCTGTGAGGCATTTACTCTTTGTGATAGGAGAGCACGTGTCCTCCAGGTAACTGCCACACCTACATGTGGCCATGAAACAGGCTGTAAAACTTGGAGTGCTGTCTCTAGCTTGTGTTCCCTCTGTTACTGGCCTCCTCACGTGCAGTTCTTTTAAATCAGTGCTGGTCTTTGACTGTCATGCAAATTTTTTTTAGCCTTGAGTCTGACCTTTAGACTTTTGGTCAGTCCTCCTGCAGACTTGCAAGGAGTTTTGAGATGCAGAGTCTCATAGCGATATCTCTTTTATCTATTGATGCAATCCCATTCCTGAAATATGTGTATAGGAACAGGTGTACATAGATGCAGGTGCTCTGCATCCACTCCATTTTAGGATGGTGCCGTCTGTTTCTGACATCTGTCACTCTACAGATTGCTTATCAGTCCTCTGAAAGTAATTTTCTCACTTCCCTTATGAAAATGTCCAAAATTGGACAGTTAAAAGGCAAACGAATTGCATTCCCCATCTAAATCCTCATGGACTGTGTTAATTGTGAGTATATACTTGTCATGTCTCCTAGTTCAAACACAAGTAGATAAAAAAGACCTGGGAGTTTTGAAGTGGATCAAAGGGGTTCGGTGATTCCAGCATACACGAGGTCTCCCCCCTGGTCCCACCATCAGCAAAAAGGACATTCAGGATCAGGGCCAGCATCATTAATACATACCCTGTTTTGTGCAGAGCGACAGAAGGGAGACACGAATGGCAGAGTAAGCTTAGTAAGCTCTTTTCAGACCCAAATGAACTGAGAAATTCAGATTCATCCCTGAGGAGAATAGCACAATTTCATTTACAAGGACAGCTTATAATACTGACGAGGACAACACAGAGATGTGTGCTTCAAATGTTCCAGTGCACAGGAAAGCTAGAAAGACAAAGCAACCTGATGGGTTTCTGTTTTCATTAAAACTGGACTGATTTCAAGAGCTTCCCTTTACACTTCTCCCTATGCCTTTTGTTGTAACATCACCATGCTGCCTCAACAACCCAAGATTTTTATACTAGAAAGTCAGGTATTTGTGGCCGTTGCTCCTATGAATCTCTTATTTTGTGATAGTACCTACTGCCTACTGCCCAGCTGAGAGCCCCTTTACATGAATGGAAGAATCTGTAAGAAAATAGCATTCCTGAACAAAGAGGTGTACAGGCTTTAACCGACATGAAAATGGATAGAGGGCAATGGCTGTGCTGGTTGAACTCTCTTAATGACAGAAAGTCCTCTCTCTCTCATCCCGCATTGTAGTATTTAGGACTTGCAACATCATAAAGTTAGCTTTGACATGTTGGGAAGCCTGGTATTCCTCCTTACAAATGCCAGTCATGGGCAGAAATTGTGTCAAAGGCTGTTTTGCACTCGTGACTCTCTGCGGTTGCAGCAGGAGATACTTGGGGTCATGAGGGAGCATCTCTGGAGCTAGTTCCCCGTAAGCTTAGCCTGGAGCCAGGACACAGTCCAGCAAACTGGAAGACATGCTCCCAGTGGCTCCACGCAAGTCAGGGATCTAAAAAAGTAGGAATATGCTCCTGCTGTATTGTTCTGGAAAAGCTATGCTGCTTCCCTGCCTGATGTAGTAAAATTGCCCTAAGGGTCTGTTTGCACACCCAGGCCACAGTCTGAAAAATCTAAAATATCTAAAGCACATCTAACAAGATTACCTCTGGAACAATGCTCGCCTTCATAAATTGGTTCTAACTCATACAGTTAGGTGCATCTCTGTGGAAAGATTCTTCTGGGTTTTGGGAAAGGGGTAGGTAGCATCCACAGTGGAAGACTGTCCCCTGTTACCTTCATTGCTGACAACTAGTTGTAGACATTGTTCCTGTGTTGTTTTGCAGGAACTGCGTGCTACAAGACTGTAAGACCACAATATATTATTTAATTTTTTTTGTCTTTTCTTTTTTCCCAGTTTCTTCCATACCCAACCCTTGCTGCCAGCACAGCAGTGTTCGTTTTTCATCTATCCAGACCAATGTCCTCCATTTCTAGTAACGCATGGGAACAAGGTGTCTGGCTGTTTTCTGCCCCTTTCTTACTGACTCGAGCTCCTCGGCTAAAAGCTTGATACTAGTGGGAGGAGCTCAAGAAGTGAACCAGGGATTCCTGGCCAGTATTCAGGAAGGAGCTAGAAAGCAACAACTGAGGAGACACAAGGGTAGCAACAAGAACCGTTAAATCAAAGGTGTTGCCCCAGCCTGATGTTTGCAGACAGTTCTCAGGAAGCTGAGAAGATAAAGACAAAACAGATGGTCCAAGCAGTGGCTTGAGCAACCTGACACCACCAGAACACTGCCCTTTCTTGCTTCATCCTCCCGAGTATCTCCAGAGAAATGAGTAGCTGACCCAGGCAGGATATGACCTTAAATTAGGATAAAAGCCTCACTTCCCCGAAGTGGCTTATCGTGAGCGAGCTTTAGTTCCTGAGCCATTCACGTGAATATGACACCGTGTTTGAGCTGATATCCTGAACACAAGCTACACCAGCGGTTCCACATCTTTATACAGGATCAGACTTGCTTCAAGCCAACCTGGAGCACGTCAGAGGAGCCAGAGTCGGTCGGGGCCCATTTCTGCGGGCAAACCGTACAGCGCTGCTGCTGTGACCGACGGTGCAGAGAGAGCAGCCATGCAGGGCCAGTGGTGTAACGGTCATCACCATGTGGCACCTGGGGGCATTTCTGTACAGATCTGTTTTGTGCTGCAACTTTAGAAGTGTTACAAAGGGCAGAGCAAGGGGGACTGGCAAGGTAGACTGCAGTATTGCTGAGAAAAAGAAGTCGCGAATCCCAATAGCAAGCAACCCATGCTGTGTTTGCATTCAGGGAAGGACAACTCCAGTCCCACATTGTCCTATCTGGAGGCAAAAGGAAATCTACAAAGGCCATCTGGGACCTCTGTCAAGTCACCAGACTTGGGGTTGAGGTGGCCAAAGAAATCATGTGTAGCGTGTAGACATCATCCTACTGTTTCCCACATCCACAACGGGATAAGCTGAATCTCAGTCCGGACGTGCCCATTTCTCTCACTGTTATCCAAGGGGGTCCAGCATCACGCATCAAGATGCAGACCTCTGTTGTTGTCGATGTCTAACACAGGTGAGAGGGAACCTTCCTCTAACAACCTCAGTTCTCAGTAAGACGTTCTTAGGAGAGCTCTCCCCGGCTCATAGCAGACCTTCAGGCTCAGAGCCTGCGGTGAGATGACTGTTACAAAGGTTTGAGCTTTGGCCCCTACAGAAACATATTGCGCTGTGCTCTTGCTTTTTTTGAAAGTCATTACAGATCTGTGTGAATGCTACAGACCTTTTTTTCTTTTATAGGGCTGAGTCCCAAGGGCCTTAGAAACACAGGAAGGTCATATCCATACATATAAAGGGACTCTGATGGTCTTTTCTTCTCTCCTTTGTAGGACATCCCAAGCAGAGGCCAACCACCCCAAAGAGGGGATTCTCCCCCAAACCGGGAGAGAGTCGAGATGCTGAAAAGCAGTTCATTCAGAGACTGAAGGAAGAGTGTGATGAGCAGTCCCAGAAATTAAGCAGTATTCAAGGTGACCTTAAAAGGGCCAGCTGTGGCTTTGATGTCTTTGCTATAACAACACAGCACTTTTTCAGGCAGGTAAGTGCGATGAGTATTTTCTACCATTGGAAAGATACTTTGCCTTTACACCAGCCACTTGTCCAGATTTATTCCACAGTTGTTGAAACCTTGTTCTTGGGAGAAAAGCATGTAATTTCTTTGCAACAGTTCTGATGATGAGGGAATCGTAATTTGATGCCATGTATTTGAAAATCAAGGTTCAGGAACTTGGAAGAGGAAGAATTGTGACTGAAGTATTTCTCATGGAGGGGTTTCAGGATGTTTTTAGGAGTAAAGCAAATGCACAAACTTAGAAGTACAAGTCCCCGACTGCTACAGCTGGAATGGAAAGTGTAGCTGAGATCTTGATACTTGTGACCAAATGCAAAAACAATCCATGCATTTAGTCAACCAAAGGCGTTGGATGAAGGAAGAGATTTGCTTTCTCACAGTGCTTACCTACTCCTGCTGTTCACCACAGATCAGTCAGTGTCCCTGTTACAGAGGTGCCAGTTCCTGAAGACGTTAGAATAACATTATCTCAGCATTTAGATTACATTCAGCAGGTATAGAGAACATTAAAGGAAATGTTGCCACTAATTAGAGAAGCTTATTTATTCACTAAACCTGAGACAAAATGAGCAAATTTTAAGACAACCCTGAAGGACTTGCAGGTAGTGCTTGTTTCAAAAGCCATTTACTGATCTGGGAAATTAGCTGGGCTCTGAGGTCCAGACCTGGTTCACCTGATGCCCATGTATTTTGTACCGTCCCGGGTTAACCTGGTGTTCCAAGTACTTTGTAAAACAGGCAGACAGTCACCAGCAGTGGGACCCAAGGTCTGGAGAATATCCCTGATTGCCTGTTTGGCTACTTCTGGAAGAGGCAAGAGTAAACGTTCAGTGTTAACTAGGATGAAAGAAACCAACAAAACCCAAAGCACAGATTCAAACAGTCTTTACAACTTCTGAAATACTTGGTTCAGTTATTTTTTTTTATATATTAGTGGGAAAGGTTACCTTTGAACAAATAACCACAGTTCACACTTTTCCCTAAGCAGGAGCTGATCTTGCTAGAGGGAGCTTCAGTGAACTTAAAAAAAGGGAAATTTTTAATATGTACTGAATATTTTAAATACCTTCTCAAGGGGTTTTCCC
The DNA here is from genome assembly GCF_023634155.1 of Falco peregrinus. Taxonomy (NCBI): domain Eukaryota; kingdom Metazoa; phylum Chordata; class Aves; order Falconiformes; family Falconidae; genus Falco; species Falco peregrinus. Next base: position 1,249,622 of record NW_026599609.1, read on the forward strand.
CATCCATTTTTCTATAGTCTTGACACTTTTGGACTTGATGGGCATTTGTAAAGGGGTTTTTTTTTCCTTTTGGTTTTTTTTTTTTTCATTCAAGCTGACTGCGGAGTGTCCTTGATTAAAGCAGAGGGGAACAAAAAAGGGAAGGGCAGTGTATGCTGAGCTTTGTCTGTGTGTTGTCCACCGGGGAGAGATTTTTCATCTCATGCCTCATTCACAACTTGCTGAAGGAATTCTGGAAGCTTGGGCATACCTCCTGTGTCTCCTCTGGATACGTTTTCAGTGAGAACGGCTGCTGCAGCTGAGCTTTCAGATGACTCTCATCCAGCTGGCGCATGTTAGATCTGTCCTGAGAATGCCTACTGAACTGAACACCTCAGGGGACTTTATTTAACAGAGTCCTCTCCAAGTCCTGCCGGGCGTAGCTGTGCCTCGTGTTTCCAGCTCCCCTGCACCACCAGGCCGGCTGGGGGTTTGCACTGACACTGCTCTGAATGCCCGGGGCTCTTGCAGGTGAAAAAGAATATACTTATGGAATTTAAGCACCTTCAGGCTTGGGCAGGATTAGGTGTAGATTTTTTCCAGATCCACTGCTGGGCTCGTTTACCTGTGTTCAGCCTGAGCGTCAGTTTCTTCTGGCCTTGCCTGGTCGCCCTGGAGATATATATGTGCACATCATCATTCAGTGCAGTGCCAGACACCTGTACCTTGCCGCTTGCTGCTGGGAGCCATGTAACACGGACCCCTCCCAGGCAAAGAGACCCCCGGCTTCCCCGGGTGGTGAGCTGCACAGTCAGCGTGAGCCCAACAGTTACCCATTAGTCACTTAGGTGTGGTACCTGCATTAGGAGTATGGTTGCTTTAGGCTCCAGTTTTAGGGAATGGAGGCAGGTGAGCACTTCCAGGAGACCGTTTTCAGCACCAAAGATCTGAATTTCTGCTTGAGGTCCCTGCCTGTACTGTGGCCTCCAGGGATGCCTAAAGCTGCTGCACTTTTAAATTCAATGCTGAAGCTGAGAGCCTACATGTGATGGGATGATCTGGGAGTATTCAAGCAATCGTGTAACTGGGCAGTCTGTTCTCCTGCAACGTAGACACAGGCTTCCAGGTTTTGGAGTCATTCAAAAATACAATCTGTAGACATTTTCTGAGATGGCATTATTGTTTGAAAGCTTGAGCAAAATTGCATTGGCTGGCTTTGAGTTAGGGCAGCATGAAAAAAGAAACTTTCCCCATTATAAAAGTAATACTTATGTTTGTTCCCGAGAAGCCTGCAGGCAGAATGGTTGAGGTCTGAGTAGAACTGCAGTTTGGCAAGGGAATAATACTCATTCAGGAAAAACGTGGGGCCTTATTCCAGAGAAGTTTGAGCTTGAGTTGTCCAACTGGCAGTTCTGCTCAGCTTAGCAGAGGACCCAACCCTACTTTGGTGCTAGGGAGCCTCTTTGGGCTGATAACCAGCCATAGCCTAATTTTAGTGTGTGTGTCTCTCTCTCCTTACACCACATCAAAATAATGCCCAAAACATAGACTTTTATCTGAACTGGAGTTGAATTCTGTTGGAAAACGTGCTCCAGGCAGTGAGGACTGGGCTGAGTCTTAAAAGCAGCCCAAGGGCCAGTGTTCTACACACAGGTAGGAGTCTCCCTGTGCCCGTGGCTCTCTTGTCTTGCTCACACCGTTTCTGTTCTCTCTCCAAAGCTGGGGAAAGCACCAATGCAAGTGGTCCAACAGACGTGTTTAGCTGAAGAAAGAGCGTGTCAATATGCAGTAAACAGTGTTGGCCCACACCCAGGGTTTCTTTGAGTGCTTTCTAATTGTAAGCACCTGCTGTAGCAACCTTAAGGCGGCATGACCATTTTCTTTGGGTTCCGTTGGATTTGTTCAATTGCTGCTCCAGACCACTGCTGAATGTCATCCTGAAATCATCTCTTTTTCTCAATCGAAAATGCTTTTAATAGGCAAGAGTCATTAAATAGGCATCAAGGCGTTCACAGCATGTAGTGGTACTTAGCACAGACCCATTAAATGCCAGCTAAACCAATTTTCTGCCTTGGTGAAGAGCCTAGGCAGTCAAAGCAAGCGATGGCTGAGGCAGCGGACAAAAAAAAAATTGAAGCAGTGGTTCTGACTTACACGTTTAGCTAATTATGAAAAGTAATGATTGCAGTGCATGTGGACAGCATGGCTTTTAACTATTATTTAATTAGCAGATGGATTAGTGAAGACCCTCAGATATGCACACGTGACTCCTATTGACTTTGGGAACCACTTTAAACTTCTCCTGAGGAGGAGCAGATGGAGTTTGCCCCTAACGTCGGATGTTCATCATGCCGATACAACCCTTGTGCTGTGAGGGACCAAACTGCACCAAGGCCCTGGACACTGGACTGATGCCTTTCTGCCAGTCCAGCATGCCCAGGCAGATGGACTGATGAAGTTCCGTTCATAAGTTCTGCCCCTGAAATTTCAGATGAGGACTCCTGAGCTGCAGGGCATGTGAGGGGAAGGGATCGTTTCTGAGCTGCAGACCCCAAGGGTGGGAGGAGGTAAGGGAAGGGGCTGTGCTGTGGTAGTCTGTCCCGTACTCTGCTGGGGCATGGAGGGGTTTCCAGACTTGCAGCACAGCCTTGTGCTGCACTTTCCATCACAGGGGAAAAACTGCTCTGGACAGGTCCTGGCATGTGGGCGCGAGCAGATCAGCTGGGAATGGGGGAACCACACAGATGCGCTGGACGAGAGCAGATGCAGGAGGGGGCCTGGGAAGCAGAACCACAAGTAACAGTCAGTTAGTTGAAAGGAATGTGCTCGAGCTTGTGGGTCACAAGCCCTGGTGAAAGGGACATGAGAAATTTCTGAAGGGTATAGAAACAGGGACTAATCATCAGGTTGAGACTATACAAGGAATAAGGTGGTCGGTTTGTCAGTTTGCTCAAGGACGTGGTGCAAAAGCTGCAGACATTGTTGTCTTTATTGCTGAGTTGCTAAATAGCTAGTGTGAGATCCTCGCGGGAGTTGCCACATAGTTATTGAATAAGCAAGTTTTTGAACCGATCAGAATTAGATGTAACAATTGCTTGTGTGTATATAATCATGATATCCGGCTAATTAAAGTGACATTTGCTTGCGTCAAGCTGTGTCCCGTCTCTCAATCGTGGCAAGCAGGGACAGCACTGCAGTACCTGACAGCATCCCAACAGTTTGTGTCTACCAACACTGGGAAAGACCTGTCACCAGTAACCCGTGTGTGTGTTTGTCTCCACACCAGAGTGTGAGTTACTTTTGGGTGGGTATACAACACACATCTTCCAGACAAGTAAACACACATAGCGGTGTCCTGGAAAATCTGGGATGGACAAGAGAAACCTTTTCCCCCATTCAAATAACTGAGAGATGTGTGTGCTTTTGTGTATTCTTCAAAGCAAGGTTTCTGCCTGTGAAGTGTCATGTCACTACCTTGTTCAAATGCTAATGACCTCTTGTGTAAGAGGCAGAACTGGTTGCACTAGTTCCAACTCACTTGGCACTTCCCACCATTGCCTCCAAAACAGTAATTTGGGATAACATTTCAAGTGCTCATCTCAGGCTGGGCTGACAATGGTTTATTTCCACAGCTGCCTCTGAGAGTTAGTTTAGGAGAAATATATGTATTGTTTGTGCCTGGTGGTGGCACAGTGGTAAGAAGCCAGCACTCATCAGAAAGACTGACCTTCTGGCTTTCAGGGGTACTACTTTCCAGCATTTGCAAAATATATTAGAATTTAGCCCAAGAATAGCTCTTAGGAAAGTGCCGCTCCGCTTCTCCCTCATCATTATTACAGCTGGGCCAGATTTCCTGTACGGAGCAAGTTCGGTCTTTTCTTTGCTCCTCCTGGAGACCAGAGCAGTGAGAACAACTCAATCTTTTCATTCTGTATCCTGGAAAAAATCCATGTTGGATTCACCAAGCCCTGACAGTTTTGGGATATGAATCAAAAACATTTTATTGCAAGACAAACAAAACACTTTGTTTACTTGGGAGCAAAAAAATTAGAAAGAAACTTTGTCATCATTTAGGGCTTTCTAAACTGCTTTTCAAGTAGAAACGCACAAGATTTGGTGCTGGGGGCAACTAGTTATGGTAAAACAGTGCAGTAAGAATTGAGAGGTGCTCCTTTCCTTGCAAGCATTGCAGTGAAGGCTCTACAATGCAGCTGCTCTGGGACTCAGGGACACTCATTCATGCTCGATCTGCCCAAGGAATGGGTCAGGGTTTGTAAACTGAAGGAAGGTGCCTTCTGCGGGTCCCCTGCTTATTTGCTGTGGGTGCTAGATGACAGGCAGTGAGAAGATAAGGTGCTGTAGAATAGAAACCTTAAAGCAGCTGAGTATCTTTCCCCTCCTCATGCTCTTGAATGATGAATGATGTACTGCTTATCTATAGGATGATGTACTTATGTTTATCTAATAGTTGGGAAACGTGCAAGGACCCTTATTGCTAACATGACGGATGTACTAATTGCGAAGTCCTTGGATTTGTCATCTTTAAAAAGGCTATCTGGTCCCAAGTTCCTGTTGTTTATGAAAGGTGGCAAAGACAAGGACTTAAATCATGGTCACTAGTTTAGTGAGATGTGTAAATGAGTTCCTGGAATTGTAATGAATATGTAAACGATTTCCTGGAAAGTTAATGAATAGGTCTGAGTTGCTTGTACAAAGAGGGGACTGAAAAATCCCCTCGACGTGCATGACTTTGGTGGAGCGATCCCCCATACACCCAGCGCTGGCGAATAAAGATAACCTCCTCCGCTCACTCGAATCTTGGTGACTGACTCTTTAAATCACTCTGGGTAACTGAATGTTACCGGCAGAGGCTACACAGGGCCTATAGGAAGATCATTTCATCCAGTCTCCCCACCATCGTGCCAGGGTGCGTCCCTCATTTTCCACTGGCACAGCACCTCTTGGTGATCTGCCTCTGTGGCTGCAGAGCCAGATACTCACTGCACTGCGCACTTCGGGTCTGCCAGCAAAACCCACGGCTCACCTGGCCCAGGATCTAAGGAAGGTTTGTAATTTCCCCGTGCCTCAGTGCCTAGCTGTTAGACAGGGATGCCAGGGAGCTGCCCTCACATTAAGAGGCCACAGAGGAAAAAAATAGTTATTTCTGATGCACTCTGATGTCAGGGGTGAGATGAGAAAACAACAGCCTGCGAGGAAGATCCACACTGCTGTCAGTGCAGAGGATAGCATGGGTGATAAATAAGGCCTTGGGCTACAGAGCACATTAAAAAGATCAGCAAATTCAGAAATGAGTACTGACACGCCTGTTCACCGGGCACAGTGGGAGTGCTGTGCTGTAGCTGTGTGACGGATCTGCCCCACGGAGGGGGCATCCACCCACCTGGGTACTGCACCGCTTCACTGTGCTGCTGCTGGGCTGCGGGTGCAATTGCACACCCATCGAAGGGGCATGGGGGTGTGAACTGGCTGGAGTGGAGGTGATGATGGGGATACTGGGTATTGCGAGAAAACGGGGGAATTCCCCACTGAGGGCTCCTGAGGCGGGAGTAGGACCAGGCAGTGCAGTATCCCACTCCCCGTACATTTTAGCTGTGTGCTCCTGGGTAGCCCAGGTCCTGTGGCAGGATTTTGCTCTGTGATGTGGACTCACTTGCACAAGCTACTTCCTCACTGCAAACGGGGCGATTAGAGCCCCTCTGCCTCTGAGATGCACCCCTTCCCCCAGGCCTGGCTGGGTACCCCTGCTCCAGGCTGGTGCCTCGTGGCCCTACGGCTGAGGTGGGAAGCAGGATCCGGAAAGCAATGTACAGAGGAGGCAGAGACTCGCCGGGCCGACCCTGTCTGTGATGCGGTGGATGTCTCTGTCCTGCAGGGCAGTGGGTGGGAGTGAGCCATCACCCCCCATCCCCCCGGGCAGCAGGCAGGGAGCAGCAGGAGCAAAGGCATCTGGAGGGGCAGGAGAGGAGCAGCAGCGAACTGCTCTCCCTGCCTGAAATCCTGAGGCTGCAGAGCAGGCAGAGAGGCTCTGCAGGAGAGTTTTACTGCAGGTCGATGTTTGAGCGCATTCAGGTGAGAGAGTGGCTGGGGAAATGGTAGGTGAAGAACTAATTGCTTAGTGAAAAGGCTGCTTATTCCGTCTGACGTGCGGAATTAAACTCCGTAACTCGGGGTAAGTTATAAAGCGGGGTGTTTATTGCGGTGCCGGGTGCAAGGGGGGTCGCTCCTCCTGACTTGCACACGTAGTTTTACTCACAATACATGTTTACACAGTGAAGTTGGTTAGTTCCGCCCAAAGCCTACACCTACGAGCTAATTATTGGTTAGTTGCCTTCTCGCTGCAGTTTAAAGGTAGAGTTCATTTTAAATTTACTCCCCGTGCTCCCCGGGCGGCGGGATTCGCTCTCTTCGGGGGGCCATTTGAGCAGGAGGTCGGGATCTCCCCCACCACAGTGATTGTACCCCGGTGTCCTTGAGCCTTACCCCTTCACCAGCCCGTTTCTTCCAGCGGCTCGCAGGCCCCTGCAGCAGGCTCCGTATTCCCACGCCGGTGGGCTCAGCTCCCCCTGCCCTGGCTGCCCCCCGAGGCGCTGAGCGGGCCGAGCCCCAGCCCTTCTCTGCAGGCAGGGAGGCTCCTGCCCGCCTGCCGACGGCTGCTGGCCCCGGGGCGGCTCCTGCCTGCAGCCCGGCTTTCGGGGGGCACCGCGCTGTCTCGCATCGAGTTCCCCCCTTTTCTTTTCCCTTAGCAAATTCTTTTGCTTAAACAATACCATTCTTAGTATGGATTCTGGTAAAATATTTCCCATCTTGTAGCCTTTGCCTTAGCCCTTTTTTCTTCCATTCTTCATAACTGCTATCATTATTTTTTTTACACATGCACAGAAAGCATCGTAACGTAATACAAATCAATAATTCTAATACAATAATTATGATAACTACAACAAAGGGCTGCTTCAGCCACATAAAATGAGGCAGGCAAGAAGTAAACTATTCCCAGAGGTCAGAAAATCCAAAGGAAGTGTCATCTAGGGATACTTGATGTAATATTTTGGGGGTTATCCAAATTTGTTGCAAATCCGTTTCAATACGTTTTTCTTGGTTAACATAGACACAGCAAGTTTGATTAATAACCATACACAATCCTCTTTCTTTTGCTAAAAGTCTGTTCAGACCCATTCAGTTTTGAAGTACTACATTTCTTAATGAAGAAATTTTGTAGGACTCCCTGTACAGCGCCTATGGTGAGTTTTTCCATTTGTTCTATTGTGGCAGAAATATTTATTATTGCTTTTTCTAACTCACCCCTAATGAAGGAAGATGCCATCTCGCAAAACTATGGAATACTGAGGGGCTTTTGGGTCATCGGGGGCTTACTAGTTCCTCATTTAACCAGTTTCCACGGGGATCTCAAAACACCCGGTGGAGGATGCGAATGATTAAATATTCTGCCTTGGGGAACTGGGTATCCTACCCCAGATTCACCTTGCCGTCACTTAGGTATGTTTTTCCTGGCCCTGCCATCTCCACATAACCACCATAATCCTTGATGTAAGCAGCTATAGGTCTGATTAGCGAGCATATCTAGATGCACTTTCCCACATTTCGGGGTAATACTATATTTTCCTTTTGTATTAGTTGGTGTTAGAATTGGCGGGCCACATACACTCCAGTTCAGAGCAGTGTAGTTTAAACTGAGCCATCCTGTCAGTGGAGCATTCATTCCCATCATTCCCTCTAATTATCGTAGAATTTCCTGATTTCTGTACTTCATATCAGGGTCCTGCTGTACTATCTGGAGATTTGTAACAACCAAATCCTTTATGATTAAATGGCCAGCTCCAATTTGCCTGTGATACCATTACACCGTATAATGGAAATTCTCTACTACCTCTGGAAAATGCTGAACATACCCAGCAATCTGCCAGATTCAAAGCATTCGTTACATTATGGGTTACTTTTACAAACTGATTCTGGTCCCAAGAATGAGTTCCTACTGTACAGAACATTGTTAATATACAAACGACCAACGGTCTTTCCGTTGGATCCGAAGCCGCAGAGGTCTGGTAGGTGTTGATTCCCATCGCGACTTAGGGGCTGCCTTCGCTCTGGTGTGGCGGATCCAGGATGCTTGTTCCTTAACTCTGACTGCGGTATGGGATGTAAGCAGTATTTGGAAAGGACCTTCCCACTTCTGTTCCAGAGGTGAACCTGAAAGAGGTCTGACACATACATAATCTCCTGGCTCCATGTTATGCACAGGTCCATCAAGACCTCGAGCTCCAGTTCCTAAAACTACGTCTCGAAGCTGTTTCTGCATGCTTCTTCCATAATCAGTAAGTACTTCATTCTCAACTCGGGCTGACGCTCCGCTCCTGTTTGTATACTATAAGGTCTCCTATACAGTATCTCAAAAGGACTTAGCCCTTCTTTAGCTCTGGGCTTGGTTCTAATTCTCAGGCGCGTCAGAGGCAATGACTGAGGCCAAGATAAACCAGCCTCCTGTCCAGGTTTTACAATTTGCAGCTTAATTAGGTGGTTCATTTTCCACTTGACCACTTGCTTGTGGATTATATGGGGGGTGTAACTGCCAGTCTATTCCTAAAAATTTAATAACTTGCAGAATGGCTTTTTCGATGAAGTGTGGCCCCCAGTCTGATGAGATTACTGCTGGAACCCCAAATCTCTGTACTCTTTCTTGTAATAGTACTTTGGTTACTTCTTCAGCTTTGTTGGTTCGGCAAGGGCGTGCTTCGGGCCACCCTGAAAAGGCATCCTCAATACCTCCTGCATGACCAGCAGGTATTAGGACCCCCCTTTTGGGGTCGGTGAGCCTGGATTGCGATGACGGTGCCACCTTGTCCCGCGGCCCCACGGGGATTTCAGGAGTTCACCTGGCTCCCGGCGCCCCCTTCAGCTGAGCTGCCCCCTGCCCCGCCCCCGCCCCAGCCCCTCCGCGCCCCGCTGGGGTCTCCTTCATGTGCCCACATGCCGGGGGGGGGCGGGTCTGGGGCCGGGGGCGTCCGTGCCCTGGGGAGCCCGTCCCGGCGCGGGCACGGAGGGGAGCGTCGCAGAGCCCCCCGGAACGGCGAGCGCGGCTCGGGGAAGGCCGGCCGAGGCGTCCCGGGGCAGGGGGGGCGCGGGGGCCCCCAGCCCCGCAGCGGGCTCGCTCCCGGGGCTCGCTCCCCGTGCGCAGAGTAACCCCCCGCCGCCCCCCCCGGCGCCGGGCGAGGGGCTGCGAGGAGCCCGGGGGAGGGGTCGGGCCAGGGCCCCTTTCCCCGCGGGGCTCCGACCCCGGGGCGGGCAGCGGGGCCGGCGGCGGCGGCCCCTCCCTGTAGCGGGGCGGCTGCCGGCGGCGGGGCCGGGGCGGGGAGCGGAGCGGCCGCGCCGGGGCAGGTGAGCGGGGGCCGGGGCGCCGAGCGGCGGGCGCGGGGGAGAGCGCCGGGGGGGCGGCGGGGCCCGGGCCGGGCCGGGGAGCTGGGCCGGGGGGGCCGGAGCCGCGCGGGGGGGCGCGGGGCTGCGCTGCCGGGGGCGGCCGCGCTGTGCCGGGAGCGCCGGGCGGTGCCGGCTGCCGGCACTCGGCTGCGGCCGCGCTGCCCGGGCCGTGCCGGGGGCTGGCGGCGCTGCGGGCCGGAGCGGCGGGGCCCGGGCTGCCGGCGCGGCGCGGGGGGGCGAGCGGGCCGAGGGGGGGCTCCTTCCGCCGCGCCCCCGGGGGGGCGGCCCGGGGGTCCCGAGAGCCGGGGGGGCGGCGGCTGGCGCCTCCCCAGAGCCCCCCCGAGCCTGCCGCGGCCCCGCTCGCCCCGCGCAGCCGCCCCCCGCCCCAGCCCCTCCCCCGCAGCCGGGCCCGCAGCGCCCCCCGCCCCCGGCCCTGCCGTGACGGCTCAGCCGGGCCCGGTGCGCCGGGCGCTGCCTTGGCGCGGGTGCCGGTAGCCCCGGTGCGGGCAGGGAGCGGCGCCTGCGGAGCCCCCGCGGCAGGGGGGGGTCGGCCGGGCACGGGGGGAAACTGCTCCGGGGGGGATTAGAGAGAACGGGCCCCTCACGGGAGCGCACATGCTGCAGGAGGCTTCTTTCGGGTAAAATGCAGCTGCCGCTGTCAGGGTGGCTGCCAGGCAGGGCATCGACGGTTCAAGGGTTTTGCTGTTCGGGCTTTGTCAGACGAGCTCGTTCGGTGGTGGAACTTGACAGTCAGTGAATAACCCACGTTGGGCGGAGGAGCTGTCCCAGGTTCGGCAGCTGCAGAATGAGCCCTCTGATCCTGCTGGAAACGCTGAGCAGAAGCCCGAGGAGGGGAGATGAAGGAACAGTGAGTTGTCAACGAAGCAAAAGCATGGAGGTTTGTCCTTGAAGTATGCCTTACCTACTCAGATTTTTTGGCATAGGATCACAAATTTTCATCCATTTGCTGTTTTCATCTCTGGAGTGCTTCTGTGTTTTTTCTCCTGTGTTGCACAGCTGCACGCAGCTGGCTGGGGAGAGCTGGCTGGCCTCGTGTACGGAGTGCAGCACGCGTCCCTCCGGTCAGCCAGCCCTGTCTGCAGGCTGGTGCTGCATTCCGTCTTTTTCTGAAGGCTGGATGTTCAGCGGCCACAATTCATTTTCTCCCGTGTGAGTCAGGAAAGTGACATTGTACTCCTCTGGGAGTACATGGTGTCTTTCAAGGCATTATGCTTACTGCTTTAGACTATACGTCGTGTGCCATCCCACACTGATTCCTGGTGACTAAAACATGAAGGAACTAAAGTTCTACAAGAAAGTGGCTTGGGGTTTTTTTTTTTGATAGATGCATTTGACACTCCTTCTTGTAGTTTGTCTTCATCGTGAGGTCCTTGTTTAATTAAAAGTAGTAGTCAAATTCCAGAAGGGAAACTGAAACTAACTTGATGTCAGGGACACGCTGATCTGGGGAGAGAGAAGCACTGGAACAGCTGTGCGTATGTACCATAAGAAAACAGTGTTGTCCAGAGATTGCTATAGTTGTAGTATGAAGCCAAGAGGATGAGTGGCGATTAAGTTATTCCTGTGAGCTCACAGTGTGCCACAGGCAAATCTCAAGATGTTCCCTGCTTTGGAGTTTGTTCCTCTCTCTGTTGGTGGCGATTAGTTGGAAAGAAAGCCTATAAAGTACATTAGAATAGAAAAGCCTCTATCCTGTCCTTTCACCCACATTTTGGGCATGTAATGCACAAAGATGAAAGATTTGGAAGGGGCAAAATAACTAGTTAACATTTATTAACTAATCCACAGAATCTCTCCAAACATGATACTGAGGCAAACAACTCAGGGGAAGGGTACGTGAGGGTGAGAATTAAGTTAAACAACTAACAAATAAAAAAAATAATTTGCAGTTGCATTAGCTAGGACCCTTCTTCTAGGTGATTTACATTTTTGCTGTGCCCAATTATACCGTATATACCAATAATCAATATCCTGGCTGCCAAAGTCTTCTAAAATTATTCTCAGATTTGTTGGTTTATGAGGCTTAAAAGTTCCTCTAGGAGGCCACACATCCATGGGTCCTCCTCTAGTACGAGTCAGGAATGGCCATTCCTCCTGGCACAAAAGAATGAATTTTCATTTCAGCAAAGCCTGTGCCAGGGGTATCTTTTCCCAGTTCTCTAAAACCTCAGCAAGGTTTTCAACCTCCCTTTCAATGCCGGGTGTACTTTCCATTCTTACCGAATTCATTACCTTCCTCACCAGTATGCGATTTTTTAAATTTAAACGCAAGAGCACTTTCAGCTCTGTGTCTGGAATTACCCATGTCCAAGTCTCATCAGGTGATCTCACCTAGTTGCTGGCAGCATTGGTTTGGTATAGTCACAACTTTGTTATAATTGGTTTGCTTTAATCGCCACTCAGAGCTGGGCCACCACCCCAGCGAGTGGCAGAGAGCAAAGGGATACAGCACGGCTTATATACACTTATCAAATCATTAGTCAATGTCCGAAGTTTTTAGAAGTTTCCTTTGGTCTTGTCAGTTCTGCAAATCCACCACCTGACCCTGTCCCAGCTGACTGATCTATTCGGTTCCAGTCTCTGCCTCGGTTCCAGGCTCCTCCTCGGATCCTGATCTCTGCCTGCTTTAACTCACACACTCCTTCAAGCACACTTAAGTCTTTGAACAAGCAATTCCTAGTCACATCTACTGATTTCTCTAGAAACACCTGCGTTTCTGCAAGCACCTGTGTGCACAAATTGATCATCTGTTGTTTGTCTGTTCTCCCACTGATTAACTGGACTGGGTGTTAAACCAGCCTTGGATTGGATTAGGGCTATACTGGGGACGAGGCCTGGTTCTGCCACTTAGCTGCTTCAGCACTTTAAATTTCTGAATTCAAAACACATTTTCTTTAACAAGCAATACCAGAACAATGGAGAACAATTATCAATGGTTTGGTCACTGCTGATGACAATTGCTGTTTCTAGTGTATATGTCACGTTTATGAAACCTGGATCTGCAGGAAGAAAACTGTTCTGTTGCATGTCCACAGCTGAGCTCCCTGAGATGAGCATCCACGTTTTAACAAGCCTTTACATCAAAGGCTGTAAATGAGCGTCAGTCTGCACAACCAGCTGGGAATCTTGTGGTGTTCCAGGCACATCTTTTTGTCCCATTCAATACCTTGTCTGTGTGATTTGCCTTTTTGTCTGTCTTGTGCTCTCCTGCTAAAGACTTCATAGGCCTCAGTCTTCTGATACTGCTCCAGCTCCTGCATCTAATGCTCCTTATCTCTGTCTGCTCTCCAGGAGTTTCAGGGAGTTGCCTCCCCTTCAGGAGGAAGGGAAGAAAAACAACTTGCCAGATGAAGTGCTGGTCCATTTCACCTGTGCAAACAGGAAAGGAGTGAAGAAACAATGAGAATGTACGTGAGATGCAAAGACACAGGATTTCTGGATAATATTGCTGTATTCTGGTGTGTGTCCGCCCCTTTTTTTTTTCAAACTCAAATCACTATTCTGTTCACTCTTTTTTGTTAGATCTAGAAGTAGCCTGCTGCTAAGCTACTCAACTGAACTATCACCTACGCAGGGACTTCAGAATTGCCTTTCTGTGCCAGGATTAAATGCTGCCATTAAATGAACAGATCAAGCTTTAACGTTCAGACCTGTAACTGCAGGGTTCCAATACGCCCTTGTTTTCGTGCCCCACAGACAAAAAAGCACTACCATTCTACAACCACACACTTCGCCCATCTGACAGGCAAACAAAACATCATGGCTATTGGAGAGTAGCATAAAGGTAAAAGAGCCTAGGTGATATCAATTTAAGCTATCTACATTTAGGTTAAAAGAAAACTTCAGGCTAGAAAAAAACCCTATTTCACACGTGCATAATAGAATGAGCTTAACTGGAGAACTCTTTAGGGGGACCAATGAACTGAAAACCATTGAAGGAGTGGTCACAACACTTGCTAAAGGGATCCTTTCCAGAAAGAAGTTGTTTTCCCAAGTTTTTACCCCAGCGAGTTTAAAATTCAATGGAAATAAGTATTCAATCAGAGTGAACGTTAGTCACTGGGTATGCCTTTTATTTTTGTTATGTCATCACAACAATACATGCAATAGTTATAAATTTCATGCATTTGCAAACCTGTTTTGATGCTGCTGAGGACACAGTTAACATTCTAGATTGGGGTGCAAATTTAGTGCTGCTGGGTTTGCGTTTCTTTTGGACACTGTGTTCTTCCAGGAGACATTAATTCTTCTCTTCTGTCTCCAGCAATGTGCTGCTGTAACTGAGTACAGTAACTGAGTCAAAAACAGCAGAAGTTTTTCCTCGGCTTGTGTTTTGGATGGATTGTTTTGAATCACTAAGAAAGAGTTCTACTGTACTACCTGTAAGTAGATGTCCTAGGTTTTCTAGCACAGATCTATACAGTTCTTTAAATATTTCTTTATATTTATATATATGTATATATATTTCTTATAAAACTTAAACAAGAAGAATGATTTTTAGGGTGTTTGCCCTCTGACTATAGTAACGGTCTTTTTCAAGGGGAGACTCACTATTTGGTCAGTCCAGTCAGCTCAACGGTCCTTGTACTCACCAAATAGCAAAGGAAGTAGCAGGACTGCAGGGCTGGAACAGGGGAAACGCGAGATTTGCCCTTCAACTGTTATATCGGACAACTAGTTTGCTGTTGCTGCAGCTCAGACACACTTTTCCCCTGGATTATGGGACACTCACCCACACATGGTAGTATACTATGACTCCACTACTTACTTCAGGAGAACAACTTCATAGTCGTTAGCTAGCCAAAACCAAGCTTACTCAGCTTCAACAAGAATGTTGGGCTGTTGTATTAGAGATGGGGGCTGCCAAGCAGCAGCGGCCTTCAGTGCCACAGTCGAAAAGGGCAGGAGAAACTGAAGGGAAGGAAGTACTCAGCAGCCTTTCCCTGACCTGCTATAGGCTAGACTCACCGTTTTACTCAAAAAAGGACAGATTCCCTGGGGATTTAAAAAGTAGCACACAGAATAGAGATTTGACCTCAATCTCCTTATTCCTAGGTTAAATATATATATATATATATATATATATATGTCTCAGACATGATAAGAATATGTTAAGGGCAAAGGGTAGAGGGGCAGAATGTCTTACTCTCTTCCCTCCCTCTCCCAGCAGACAGCAACATCATTCTCGCTACAGATGTGTTACCAAATCAACTGTGTTACCTTGACACACATTTTCCATTATGGTTAAGACGCTATGCATATGCGCCATTTTATAATATCTCTGTATAACTTACATTCTACAAGCTTAGTGAAAAGTGACAAAAGGAACCCTTGTTTTTTGCATCATCCCACTTTTCATCCAGCCATCATAAAAACTTTTAAGCATTTTGTCCTTGAAGTATCTTCAAAAGCTTAAATGTCCTGATAAATTCACGTGATAGGCGTTTGGCAAATAGGCAAAGAAAACAGAAACACAGAGGCAATTGATGAAAATGCATCAAAAAATAATTGTCTTATATTTTAGGCCAGTACATCCTAGACCTAAATTCTTTTCTTCTCCAAAAGAATAAAGATTGCATTGATATTCAGATACTAAGTTAGAACAGATACGTATTGCCATTTTAGACTTCTAAAGAGTGTGGAGATCTGTGGCTAAATGAATCTCCCCACTAGCAGAACAGTAGCAAAGATGCTGACTATGTGCTATTCATTATATAAACTAATACATTTGACAGCTGAACTGAGACTCTCGCTGTTACCTTCAAACTTGAACTTCGACTTGACCTAATCCCATATCGAATGGTAACAGTTTACCATCTATCCTTGGTCAGCCCAATGGAAGACTTCAAAGGATAGATTTAGTAGCATATAGTTTGGCCTTGACATGCAGACAGTATCTGTTCTTACCTAAAGAACAATAAACCCTTGTATTTCATTTCTCTTTTTTTTCTTGTTTTTTAACAGATGGAGGGCTGGTGTCTTATTCCATTCTGTCTCCCCACCTGGATGCCTTAAATGTGATAATAAGGGAAGCACGGGGTGAGCCCACCAAAAGCTCAGTTCAAGTTGGGATACAGTGAGAAAGGAAAGGAAATAGACTGATACCTGTCTTGTGTCATGGCAAATTAAAGCCTTAAATAGGCTGCCATAGGAGAACGTGAAGCAGAAATCAGCACTGACTTCTGAATTAACGGTGGCAGAACATAACAATGCAGGACTGGAGTGCACTGCACCCTCTCAAAGAAGTACAGATGCTCCATCAGTGACACCTAATTGAAAATAAACATTTTTGTCAGTCAGTTTATGTGGCACATTTCAAACCAGCAAACTGCAAGTCTAAACATCACCGGAATCACTTTCTGGTTACTATTCCTCCTGAGATCTCACCTGGCTGAGTTTACCACAGGAAAACCTTCTTTGGGAAATTCAAAGAACGTGTTTCACTCTCACTGCAAAATTAACTATTTTGCTCTTTTCTGAATGAGCTTTTCATGATAATCCAGAGTTCAAAAGTTCTTTTGTGAAACACCTTAATACAGCCATGGCATTTTTTGTAACTCGGAGTAGTAGATTTGGTTAACATTTTTCAAAGGATGAAGGATTACTAAAACCACTTAGTCTGAGCTACTATCTGTTTAACACAGGGCAAAGGGTTGAATCCCGTCATTCCAAAAGGAGAATATATTTTCATTACTCTGAAAATGTAGTGGAGTAGTAGTATGATTATAATAAGGATCGTACCAGTGCATGCTGACTTCTTTGTCTGCAAATGCTCTGCAGAGACAACTAAGGATGAGGTCTTCTCTTTTCACATCTCTGAAGTAACAAACATATTCAGTAGTGCTATAAAATAATAAATAGCAAACAGGTTTATTTTTAGTGGTCATTCAGAGTTTACTTAGGTCATTTACATATGTGGACTTCAAAGTCCCCTTGAATTGCAGAACAGTGAAGCAAAACCTTATCGATGGTGCTTTTGTGTTAAGGTGATGCAAGAGCTTCAATCCCCAGTTACCTTTAACTTAAGACTTTCATTCTAGTGAGTCCTGACATTAAGAAACTTGGGGAAAGACATGATGGATGGCAGGATGACACAAAAGCAAAAGATTCATGCATATTAGTAATTTATCCCCATCCCTTCCTGGTGTTTGTACCCCTCAGTAGATATGAAAAAGCAATGTAATTCTCTTCCATCCTAGCAAAGGATGTTGGATGAGTCACCATGGACAAAAATGCATCATAATGTTGTCATGTCAATCAAAGCTTTGACAGACAATTCCAAGTCAATTGAGCAAAGATTTATGAAATTATGAACCAGTTTCTGCTCAATGAATCTCTGCATAACTCCTCTAATCATATTTGAGAATATTATTTACCAGGTGAACCAAAACAAAAGAATAAATAGACAAAAATCAAATGCATCCGAACCAAATATATTTTTGTGTTTTCTGTAGCAAAGATAAAATCACTGCATTTTGTTTGGACTGAAATGAATCATTATGGTAACTTCCCCCCACCCCCTTAAAAAAAAAAAAAAAAAAAAAAAAGAGCAGAGAAAATGAAAGTCTAAATTGTTACAAAAGTGCTGATGCCAACCTGCCCCATTGTCACCTCTGACTTCTATTCACAAATTGCAGTGCTTGGGTAGATCACTTGGAACGGAACAGCCCTGTTTTCAGTCTCCCAGGACAGCACCCCAGCCCTGAAGCAATAAGGCTATTTGAGGTATGAATCTCTCCTAGGGACATTGTTCCACTTTGGGAAATAAGCATTTCCTAGACCAAAGGCTGAAACTTGAGTGAGTATCTTAAACACAAGACCGCATAATTATTTTATATAAAACATATCTAGCTTGAAAGCTGCAATGTAATCTCAGCTTCAAAATGCACTCTGGATAGGGAGTTACGTACTCTTCCGACACACAGGAAGGGCTTGATTTAAATCCCTGTCGTTGGTTCCTCTGTAAGAGACTGCACGACAACGCTTCCTTCAAGAGCAGCTCTGAGAAGCCAATTTTTCAGGAAATAGTGAGTGAGTGTGCATCTGCGTGTGTGCTGCCACTTCTGAGCAGTCAAGAACTGGGAAAGGAGGATCTGAATGTGAAAACATCTGTCCTCTACCAGTACCTTGGGCACTCAGCTTGAGGCAAGCCAGCCAGCACCTAAACGCCCAAATCCCCAACACTCACCTGAACCATGAGGGAATGGCACCTGCCAGTATTGCAAAGTGGAAATCTTCAGAAAAGTGTTTGTTCATGGTAAGGGATGTTTCTACCTCCTTTTCTCTTATGGACATCTCTCCTATTCACTAGCACGCTTTTACTGGTGTTCTTGTGGAAGTAAGCCCGTCTGCTTTGAGATAAAACCTGCAATGACGCTGGGATCAGCACCAAACGGGGGGAAAGGAAGCATCCAAAAGCCCTTTACCGAAGATCTCAGCTGATCTAAAAGACTCAGTCTGCAGCTCTTCCAAAGCAGATCTGTTTTTCTTAACGATCTGTCCTTTTTCGCCTGCAGAGAGAAAGTCAAGTGTGTCCTCGTACCCTGTTTTAGTAAAATGGATGTGCAGTACTCACTTCATTATAACCACTGTGAGGATTAAAAGTAACTTGAGCGAATGGCCTTAACTCCTTGTAATTATCTTTTGAAGGCATTCGAAGACAAAAGAAAAAAAACCCCCAAACCCCCCAAACTAGCTCCAGAACAGCAGTGCTTGCCAAGGGACCAGTGAGCAGCTGGCAGGGGCTGTGGGCGCAGCAGTCCCCCCATGAGCCTGGCTCTCCCACACGGTGTCCAGGGCCGATGGCAGGGTGGCGGGACCCATGGCACAGGGAGGGTGCAGAGGGCCTCAGAGAAGGAGCTCTTCCATGGATGTGTGCGGGGTAAGGCTGAAAGGCCTCTGATGCTGCCCGCCTATGGCGTCGCTCAGCCCACGGGCTTCTGCGCTGACACCCCTCAGTCTCCAGGGCTTCAACAGGTCCCTAGCGCCACTGAAAAGGCAAAAGGAGGGGGTACGGGACGAGCAGTCGGTTATTCGTTCTGGCCTGGGGCCTCTGAACCATACTCCCAGATGAGTGACCCAGCTGGCAGAGCCCCACCTCTGCCCAGGCCCTCCTGGGGGGCACAGCCCTTCCCAGCCCTGGGGCCCCCTTCCCTCTGAAGTCTCTCAGCTGTGTAGCTCCTTCCCCTGTTAACCCTTTCAGAGGTAACGCAACAGAGAAGCAAGAAGCTGAGAAGGTTAATTGCGAGCGCAAATATTCTTTCAAAAACACACCTTCAAACCACGACAGGTCCAGGCCTGCAAGAAGCTCCTGACTGCAGCTGTGTGCCCCCTTACTGCGCCGTGCCAGGGGGGCGCAGCCCGGCCTGAGGCCTTGGGCCAACCCAGTACCGAGCCCTCTTCCTTCTGGCGGAAGACTAAGACCTCTTGCTTAAAGCTTGCTTTTCTTTTGAAAACAGTTTGTAGCTCCTTTCTTACTACTTGCTAGCAAAATTCCTCTTCTTCGTTGCCACAAACTGGCTGCAAGTGGAGTTCTCTGCAGACCCGACTCGTGGCACATCTCTACAGCTTTATGTAGACTCCCGTCAGTACAACCACTCGGCCCTGACCCCCGCTCTGGGCTCTTCTCAGCTTACTGAAAGGTCTTTCCACTACACCACTGGTCCCCACTGGAGTCAGTCGAGGCCTGTGGTTTATTGGCGGGACCTGGCTTTAAGTCCTGAATACACGTGAAGATTTATTAAATAAGCACACTGCTTTTCTGCAATGTGGCACAGAAGACTACAAGGTCAGGGAGTAGTCCAGCAATGACAGAAATTTCTTTATGCAGGCAAAGGCCCACAGCTACATTTTTGTAAATGCTCCTTGTGGAGAAGGAGGCTCAGACTGCGTACATCTCAAGCTATTTTTACTAGCATTACAAAACACCTTTCATTTAAATCAGACTTGTAAAAACAACGGAAGACCTTTATTGCTTTTTAACCTTATGCTGAGCATTGTTATTTCCCTTTTTGAGAAAACATCCTCTATAAATATATATTTAGAATTCTTCCCACAAACTTATGAACCTATTGCAATCATAGAATTACTAGAAAACTGACAAATTTTAAACAAATATTTCGAAAGGTAAACATACCTGATCTTTTATTAATGATGTACTAGCAGCTTCCTATAAAATAACAGCTATCATTTTGAAAAGACTAGATCCTCAAAATGCCAAGAAAATATACACCAGCTCAATGTCCATACTCATACAAAGAGGAAGGTTTCAAGAATGTAATGAGAGAGATTGCACTTATTGTTGCAAATAATTAAAGAATCAGAATTTGCTTTTGCACTATAAAGTGCAAAGTTATTGGAAACAGACTATTGAGTTTTCCCTGTTTCTTAAAGAGAGTTGAGAAAAGCTCCAAACCAAATCCAGTCTCAGCAACAGAGGCAGACACTGAAACCAGCACCATGCTGACTCCCAGCACCCTGCTGTAAGCATTAGGAAGTTCCCTCAGATAAAGAGGCAGAAATGTGCTGATTTCTGCCCTTCATAACGCTAGCGGAGTCCTAGAATTACAGTTAAGGTGATGATACAACCTAGTCAGTCAATCATCTCATGTCTGCCCAGGTAATTATATTTTAACTGTTAAAGGGCTTTTGTAAAGGGAAATTGTCAGCCACGTGAATGCTTGGTTGATGCAGCACATGCATTTACTATCTTAAGGTGATTAATGTAATTCCCAGCCCAGGGGAGGCCACATGATGAGTTCAATGCAACCCCTGGTATTTAAGAGCAACTGACCAAGAGAAATAATGCAGGACATACCCACACTGCTCTTCATTCGTGGCAGATAAAGGAGTTTAGAGAAGAACCTGTATAACTTCCACTACAGATAGCTCCTTAGCTTTGACTGAACAGACTGAGGCTGGTTTACTCCACAAGGCCTCCACAGGGCACTAACTTTGCTCCTAAATAATTTAGCTGGTCAGTGAACAAGGAACAAATGCTTTTCAGGACTTGTATGAAGGACCAGGAGATGAAGTGGCACGTGCTGGGTGGGGATTTCATACGCAGTTTACCACTTGACTTAGCATGTAGTGCTGCGCAATATGAACAGTGTTGCTGGTCCCGTTTCCCTGCCTTTAAAAGGAAGAGGGTACCTGGGAGCTAGATATGAGTTCCTCCTCCTAAGGCCATAAGGCTCAATGTTTGAAAAATAGCTTAGGAACGTTGGAAGAAAGGTGTACGAAATCAGTATTGATCCCAAATGTTTTGTATACTCTGTTGCTGCACTCAATAAAACACTCAAATATAGAACATGTTTCTGCAAAGCCAGCATGCAGAAAATTCTCTATTGTCTCCTTCTACTCTATCAAGCAGTCCATGGAAATCTTTAGAGTCCCCGGTCAATACTATTTAAAACATCAAGACTGATTTTACACTCCACATTCTTTGTAATTTCTCTTTCTCTCCAACAGGTAGTACACTTGTGGGAAGAATGCCTTCCCTTCATAACTATAACACACAAAGCTTCAGGCATGCACATTTGAGGTGAAGGCCTAAAATTCTGAAGGATCTCATTATCCTTCCAACACAAAAAGACTTTCCTGGGGACCACTGCTTTTCTGTGAAGGGATGTGTATTTTGTTTCCTTTCAATGTTACTGTAAAAGATAATGTCATGACCACCTCATAGACTTACTGGTAATCCATTTCATGAAAAATCAAATCCACCCACTGTATAAGCATACATTTATTATAATACAAGAACCCATACAGGGTAGCCAGGAAGCAAACTGGTTCCAATTTGTCCCTCCCAATCATTCAGCTTCCACTGCATGTCTCTAGGAGTCATGGGGCAAGCCAAGTGCATCTTGACAGCCCTGGAAATTTTTCTAAACCAGTTCATCATATTCCCCAACACTTCTGATTACAAAGTTAATAGCTTGAAATGGACATTCTGGAGTTAACCCTGTGACCTGCTTAGCAGAAGAGCAGCAAAGTGTGGTGCGAGTGCCATGCTGAGAGTGACAACACCTAGTGATGCTTGAGGCTCCAGTACTACAAGCAATGCCAGAAAATGGAGGTAATTGAGGGGATTTCATTTCTTCTTTTGGCCTGCCTAAGTTTGCTTTCCATAATTGACTTTCACATGCAACTTATGATGTGTATTTCTCAATAGGCAAATACCAGTGATGAGGGGCAATGATGCAGCTTGATCAGGTATTTGGCTAATTCTCTACTGTCTGAAGGCAGAAGGGAATTTCTCAGAGAGTGTAGGGCTCTTAGGACAGAACATGTATTCAGAGCTGCCCAACAACTACTTTTGGCCAGTACCAGAATGGTTCACGTCCAGTCCAGTAACAGATGACATTAAAGTATTACGGGCCAGGGAAAAATATTTATTTCTTAGATAAAAAGGGCCTTTAAAATTTCCTTCTGAAAACAAACACCACCACCACCCTGACCCCTGTTTAAAAAAAGGGATGTACACTCAGCAGGTTTAGCCAGCTCACCACAGGCTCGAATGAGCAACACTGGCACGGTAAAGGGGGCAGGAACACGTAACTAGGGAGCAGCAGAAGGAAGCAGGACTGTGCTACTGACCCCATGAACCCATTAGATTAACTTTGTTGTAAAGCGAATCTGCTCTCTGACTGGTATCCAGGCTATCTATAGAAACATGTGAGACAGGAATCAACTGAATGAGTCTCATTCTCCAAGTGTAAGACTTGACAGGTCTGAATGTGGGTTTCAAATGCCTGAACAAGGAAGAAAAGAGATTCTGGTGATGGAAACTTTTTGCAGAACAAAAAGATTCCAACCTGAATCCACACTGTGTAAAGCATTAAGGACATCTTTTTATCTTTGGAAATTATTTTACAGTTAACTGAATAACAACTCTGAAAACAAAGCCTCTTTTTATTCTCTCTCCTTGCATTTGCAATGGGAAGGATTTAAAGAACTGTATTTGATCCACTAGGTTGAGGAACTCACAGCACTGTACATTGGTTTAGTGTACTAAATTTAGTTGACTTCTGTCTCTTTCAATTACCCCTCTAAAAAGGACAGGTGAAAAATGTCTCCCTTTATATCATTTTGTTTGCTGTTAATTCTTCTCTTCTGGTGCTTGCTTGTTTTTTAGGGTAGGCAGAACAGAGCAGCTTAAGGGGGAAAATAGCCCTATAAAAAGCTCTTTTGCTGCATTTGAGCTTGTAGAGTCTTCCATTTCATATTTATATCTCATCAGTAAAGTGTCAGGATTGCTGATAAGAACAGAAAAGTCAGACGGAGAATGGACTGAATCTTAACTTTGGTAAAATAGGCTAACTGTAAGACATCCTGAATGTAAAAATAAATTCCCATGCATGCTATCCTCATCACATTAATGGGAAGCAAAACTAAATACAAGTTTTACATAATTAATCCACTGACTTGTCCATTTCTTCCACAGCAAAGAACTGTAGAAGAAGAGCATGCCCTAATTCTCAGAACTGTGCTCCGCATCAGAGGTGCTCTTAGACATTTCAGAAACAGTTCACATTCCATTTGGTATCACTTCTGTGTATGCCCTCTGTAGGCTATGTGCTACTCTTAACACCCCTCGACCTCTCAAAAGGAGCTAGAAAGTAGGCATGAATGCTGGGGCAGGTCTTGAACTCTACTTTTTCTTTGCAAACGATACAACAGTGAGAGGCAAAAGGTTTCTGACTGTGAAGTCCTCCAACCATCAAATGGTAATCAAATACTTTGATGAGGAGGAAGCAAAAATATTAATGTATTTTAGTGATCTGTTTAAATTTCCAGAACAGTAATCGTTGAATTTGACTGCTCTCAAAAACCTTGTTCTGAAAACAGAAAGATGCAGCAATGATTTGTTCCGAGTTTCTTCAGAGTCTGAATGATCAAAGACATATCGAAGTTTAATTCCTCCACCTTTTTTCCCCAGTACCTGTGCAGGACTCTTACTTCTGGTCCCAGGGCTCTGAACACTGCAAGCACGGCTCTGATTAGACATCAGTTGTATGATCACAAGTGCATCAACTAGCAGTTAACATTGTCTGCACTTAAAGGGGGAAGAAATCAGATTGAATAGAACTGACAGAGATGAAGGGAAGAGCCAAGGTGGATGGCTCTGTCTTGTTTTGTGGTGAAGAGGAAGCAAGAAGGCAACCATTGCTGTGGGAAAGGCCCACACCTTGGAACTTCAACCCTAGGCAAGAATCAGAGAGCCTGTCCAGGAAAGCAATTCCATTTCCTCAGCTCTAAGCACAACGCTCTGGTGTGACCTGGCCTGTTTCAATGCCTGCCAGTGCCTCAGGTCTGCTATGGCTCCTCTCATTTTCAGTGCTCTTCAGGGCAATGTCAATTTCAATAAAGCTAATAATTAGCTTAATGAGGCTAAATAATTAGTCTAATAAAGCTAAACTACTGGTTGGAATAACCAAAAAATTCTCTTGGAAGGCAGAAGGAAGAAGTATATTGACATGAAGTAAGCAAAATACCTGATAAAAGAAAATTCACTTCACCATCAGCACTCAACATCTCACATCCTAGTACCCGAGGTACTATGCACATGGGTAAGAAGACAACCACCTCTTGAAAGAGCTTAAAACAAAGCCAACAGGCAAAAACTGTGAAGAACACAGCAAAAACATGACACATTTCAATACATTTGTTTCTCACGCCTGTGGTTCCTCATTGCCTTGCTCACAGTACCTTTAATTTTGGAATGTCAAGTTCAAGCACAAGTTCTGTGGGTTAGCTTAAGAGTTACAGTCTTGCAGCATGCAATTTCATTAACAAATTGCTCATTCTGTTTTAGGGCCTCTCTTGCAATTTTGCTTCTATCACTGCTCTTAAAGATACATCAGCAGTGTGCTAAACAGCCAAAAATATCATCATCTTTCTTGCAGGCAAGGGGTGTATTTTTAGAGGAACATAAACCTGATTTTCAGTGATACCGGAGAACTGCAGCTCTTACTGGCTTCAAATGATATCTTGGGCACTACCACCTCAGAAAACTCAAGCTTTCCACAGAAACAATGGAATTCATCCCCAAAACAGAATAGTTTCCACACAGAGAAAAAAGTATTCTGGTCAGATTTCGAGAAAACCTTGTGTTGCACTTACACCAGAAATGGATGACAAGTTTCAAAGCTGTTTTTAGGAGGGCTTGGACTTGAGGAAAGGAAATAAGCAATCAGTGAGGTAACTCACTGCCACACATGGAACCAGCTAATGTATGAAGATAACAGAGGCAAAAAATGTTGTCAGTCTCTCAAGTGGTGTATCAAATAACATTTGGTCTGGATAAGAGAGAGTTTTAAATTCCACCTCATCCCAGGTTTGACAACACTGATTAAAAAAGCCCCAAATCCTACAAATTACTGATCATCAGCTCCATCGGTGACAAAAGGAACTAGCTGTTAGACCATGACCAGATATTTTCAGCACCATATTGTCTTCTGAATGTGGTGCCGTTTACTCTATACCTTTCTCTATGGCTATCACCAAGCATTATTAGAAGTGAGTCAGGGACTGCACATGTGCTAGTGCAGATCCACCTTCACCATTCCAAAGGAAACATTTCCATAACGACAGATTAGTGAGAATGCAGGAATAAAGGCATTTTTATAGATATATCTGTTTTCAGAAAGGAATTCAGTTTATTAATAAGACTATTTTTGTTGAAGTTTAGCAGCAGATAGACAAAATTAGCTGGAGGGTTACTTACTTTCAAGTAGATCCAGTGTTCCACTCCTCTCCTGGCAGAAAAGAAAAGTACCTTCAGGTTTTCAAGGCACAGATCGTGTATTTCTTGTGGTATGAACTAATTTCTTTCAACATTCAGCTGTGCAACTCACCAGTTCCAAGGACTGTGTGTTATACTTTGCATTCTAACAAAGCTAAGTACCTTCCCTTCCAGGGCTCTTTTGTCTTCTAAATGCATCCTCCTTGGTTGTATTTCATGTTACTGTGTTCTCACTGCTTCTCTATAAATGAACATATTAATCCTTAATTTTCTAGGTTTCTTGCTCCATTTGCCAAAGAAGCATTTTCCTTCTCTCAGGAGCTGCAGATGCAGATTACCACCGTGCCAGCTTCTTCCTGTCTGGAGTGGTTCGGCAAAAGGAATTAGTTCCGGAAAGTTCATAAACGTCTATTTTCTTTTCACTTCTACTACACTTCACAGCTGTCTCACTGTGCTCTTGTCACTTTTCTTTCGAGTATACTTATGAAAACCCATCACAGCAGCTAAGGTCTGCAGGGTTGGAAAGCTGACCTGCCAACACAAGGGGCAGAAATACGGGAGGCAATCTTTCTCCCATCAAATAACAGTTCCTCCACAACCCTTTTACTGTTTGGGATATCCCTGAGAAAATGCAAAGCCTCAATTTTGGCTTGTTGCAGCATTCACAATGATGGAGAAAAAGCTGTCAGGATTCACTTGTCAGCAGCTTAGGCAGTTGTGGAACTTGAGGTCCATTTGAAAATACTTCAGTTATTTGTATGCAGTAGACCTAGATGCAAGGGCATTAAAATCTGGCATGAAAGCCTATATGAGCAGGATATGCTCTAGTCTGAAAGAAGACAGGTTTTGATTGAGATAAGATGAAACACAGACAACCAGAAAGAAGTACAAGTGCAATACAGCGGGTTGACTTCACGTTTAAAAACATGGCACATCAGTGCAGAGAAAAACTAGTCTGTAGCATCCAATTAGAGCTGCTGCATTTTTCTAAGCTGTCCGGCTTACTCTGCATCCAGGCAAAACAGTTCACAGAAATAGTATATTCCCTTTTTTATGTATCACTTCAGGAGAAAAGGAAAAAAAAAACCAACCCAGACAACAAGACACACAAACCCCCAAAACTGTTGCTATAGAGGTATCATCTACAGAGATAAAGAAGGCCTAAAATGAAGCAAGAATTCATAGAATCACCTTTCTAAATCTTCAGTTGCTCAGTCTTGAAAATATGGGGGAAGAAAACTGAAATGCATGTGAGTTAGCATGCGGTTGCATAAAGCTATCCATGAGATCAACTAGGACTCTAGGAATTTCCAGAGAAGTTGATCCCACCACATCTGCTTTCTCCCTACCTGTGAGAAAGGACATCATGAAAATCAACCTTCAGACAGATGAGATTCCTTCTCCCTTTGAGTACTGCATCACCACAGAGAGCCCAGCACCCCAGAACAGCAAGAGAGATGAAGGAACCGGCACTTCCTGCCACAGAGCATCTCCAGTCGGTTTGATACTGCAGGTCAGCTACAAGCAACAGGATCCAACTCACGTTCAAAGAGCTCCAGCTCTACGTCTTATTGAACAATGGAAGTGGTGCACTCTGGAAACTCTAATTTAGATGTCCCACTATATATGCTGGTAAAAGCATATATATATATATACACACATATATATACACACACACACACTGATTATTCAGACATAATCTGGGGTTTGCCTCACACCTCCTGCAATGAAGCTACTGATACTTACCTATCGTCACACATACAGGGCATTGCAAACCAAACCATCCTTGAAACAACTCATCAGCAACTAGTAGACTCTGTATTAAAACTGTAGCAGTATTAATATTTGATGTCTTCACAACAGTAAAGATTTATTTATTTTTTTAAAAGCAGAAAAGTCTGAGAAAGCCATTATTTGCCACGGGATGATCCAAAGGCTGTTAATCTCCTGTCTACACCTTAAAGAAAGAAAAGAGGAGAAAAATCTAATTTAAACAAGTGTTATTAGGGATAAAAAAATCAGACTGATGTTACATTAAATTATTTGGGAGGCTAAGGTATCCAGCCATGGTCTTCAGTATAAAAGAAAATTATAGGGTCTATCGACTAGAGAAGCGGTGCTCTGAGCCTATGTGCTGGCACGCTTACAGTTTTTTTAATGTCTGGCAGGTTGTTTTACAAACTAAACTCAGCAAGACGACAATTCCACCAGAAGGTGCTTCAGATGGTTTTGCTAATAATTTTGATCAGCTGAAATGGAGAAAAACATAACTTCATTTATTTGGCTTTTCCAGAACCTGTCAAGTCTGAGCAGAACCATTAATTTCCCCCTTCTGCATCTCCCCCACCTTCTTCCAGAAATGACGCACTTCAATTTTATTTTTTTTCTACAAGTATTCTGCATAATCAGCCTTTTTTCCCAAAACAAACTTTGGTCATTCTTTGTTCACTTCCTTTGCTAGAAGGAAGTGCCATTTCTTGAGAATGTTCATTGGAGGCTGGTACTGCTACTGCTGCAAACATGGGAGTGCTAACCACATCTATTGGCTTTTGTTTTAAGAGCCTTTGAACCAACTTTGTTAATGGACTGAATGCAATTTAGATAGGGAACTTGGCTAAAATGTAGCTTCAATTGGCTATTAAAATTTAAGAGCCAACTAAGATAGCTAATTACAAAAAAGCTCCAGTGATAATGCTAAGCAGAATTAGTAATAGCAAATGACAGTCTGTCTAGTCTTATTCCCAAAGGGAAAGAAACTCTTAACTAAGAAGTCGACCAGACAATGTGCAGAAAACCTAATTGCATTACTGTTATTATGGCATCCCAAATCTGGCAGCTCACCAGGATAAAACAGTGAGTAAAGTCTGTCAAACTACTCAGGAAAGCAACTGACCCCCTTCTTAATGCTAGCTGTAACAGACATCGGGAATTACCTTATCATTTTATATTAACTTATTGGGAAATATTCCTGTAAAAATTAGCAAAGCAGCACCATCTAAAAAATATCTTATACCCATCCTGAATTTGACTCTTTCGCCAGATATTTTCGATTAAGGAAAAAAAATAGAAACAATCTGTCTGCAAAGCGTTCAAGCGCTAAAAGAAGCATTCCGTGCTTCATTATCAATAGCCTCATTACACCATCAGCTGAAGTGCCGACTAGCTCTCCTGTGAAGATTTATCATGTATAGTGGCCACTCTGAAACATAGGTAGCGGAGTCTTTTACATTCCCTACTCAAGAGTCTCCCTGCTGTGCTGGAAATGTCAGTCCGTTTTTTTCACGGCTGTGCGCGCAGATTGGAAACAGCAGGAGAGCTTGGGAGCATGACTGCAATACCAGTAAGGACACTTGTCTTCACGGCACTGCTCACGTGGCTCTGGGAATGCAGGACCCTGCTGTTCTCTAATATTTACACACACCTGGAGCCATCAGGAGCAGCAGATGCAGTCTAAAGGCAGCTTGCTTCTTTTGTGTTGGGGGCTTCACTTTCAAACAGGGATGGCAACAAAATCCTACTGTTTCCCTATCCCTGTTCTGCAAAACAACACACACGTGTGCAAGCACATACAGCACGCGGTATGTACAGTAGCACTACAGGGATTATCACAGCCTTCCGCTTCGCTTATCCTGACCATCCCACGCTTTAAAACATCATTGCAGTTCACAGTGAGCCAAAGACATTCTTGCTTGCCAAGACTGTAGTTTTGCAGTCTCTTGTGAGCAACGGCAAGCCCTGAAACAGCATTCACCTCGGATGGAAAGCACCCTTTTTCTTCGCAGAACACTTGCCAGTACAAACTTTTTCCAGGACTTTTTTGGGGTGGGAAGAGGCAGGGATGGCTTACGAAATCTGCACCTCAGAACATACATTTCAAATATATGGAAATATCTGTGTTTCCTGCATTTGGCTTTGGCAGTCTCAAAAGAAAACACACTGCTTGTAACCTTCAAAATAAAGAGAAAGTTTACTGGTAAGTAAGTTTCTAAAACAATTAAAATGTCAAACAACTAAAGTACAAAAGGATGACATTAACTTTGAGTATGCAAGACAGCAAGAGAATACCATATGCTTTCCTGACAACAGTTCTTCGGAATAGTGTAACATACTTTTTGAACAAAATGATTAAATGAAGTCATTAAAATGATAGTTTGGTTTGAGGAGTTTTAAATATGCGAGAGGCTTTAGCAGTCCTGTTTTTGCATCTGAAATGAAAAGAATGCTATGCTTAAAGTCACCAGCCACACTTTGCTGATTGAGTCTGTATAGCAGTCAGAGTAGAAACGAACTTTTAAATATGTTATTCCAGTTTTATTTAGAAAAAATGGATTCCCTTGTTTTCAAAACATAACCTCAGCATTCATTCAACATTTTATGCTACAACATATTTATTTCAGTAACGATTCAGACATAAAATCAAGCTAGCAGAGCACTGGACATCCACACAAATACACCACCCACTGGCTCACATGCATTCGTTTTGGTTTGCCAAACTTCATAAAGCACTCTCCCTGATAAGAATAATGTTCATGCCCTAACTTTTTTTTTTTTTTTTGCAGTATCTAAATGTAAAGTAGTGGTATTTCACACCAAAATTAAACACTGCATTTTTTTACTTCCAACTCTGAAAACGACTCAAAGCCAGGCAAGGAAGTACTTTTAAGAAAGTTTTTGGAAGGTTACATGCTTCTCAACTATGAAAAAAAGGTAAACCATAATTTTGTTATGAGAAGCACATGTGAGTCAAGCTTCCACTGGAACTAGACACTTTACAAAATTATTAATAATTACAGCTTTTCACTAACATAAAAAGAAAACCTGAGGGGGCAGTTGAGAATGGACCTTGGGTTTTGGTTTGTACTTTTCTTTGCCCTGGGCCCTATGTCTGAAATGCTGGTCTCCTCCTTTCCAGAGAAAATCTGAGTAATTAGAAAAGTGACACAAACACAAATACTATGAAAAAAATAACTAACATTCCCTACCTGTTCTCCAAATAATTGTTTACACATATTTTGTAACAAACTGGAATGCAAGGACGTGACTTTTGTCTTACATTCTCTTTTTTTAATTCAAACGCTTGAAAAATATTTAAAAGGTGTCTCTACCATTTCAGACTTCCTCTTGGTGTACATCTAAGTGGCCCTCAATAGGACTTACTCAAAATTAGAAGAAATCAGATGCAACACCACTGTTCTTTATAAAGTACCCACAACAAAAGTAAATAAAGCTTTATTTCTACATTATAAAGCAGAAAAAAGCACTTTAGTTTGCCTTTAAGACATGAATTTGTGTATATAAAGAAAACACATCCTCACTTCAAAGTTGGCAAAACTTTGCATTCGTATTGAAGTATTCATAAATCATGCAAATATTTTAATAAAACAGCTATTTAATAAACATCTATTTTAATAAAACATGTATTCTTCAAAACAGGTACAAACAACATTTCAGGATTCATCACTTTAAAAGGAAAGAAACAGATTCCAGTGCTACAGTAACTGAAAAAAAAAGACAACCCAGAGGTAAGGCAAAGAGCAACTTAATTTGTTGTTCCATCTATAATTTACTTCTGGACTCCCCTTCTGGATGCTGTGCCTTTCTTGGCTTTTGGTGAGGTCATCTTCCGCCTTCTGGTAGCTACTGCATCAGCAATTCAAACAACAACAACAAAAAAAGACAAGACTTTCTAAAAAATAACAGAAACAGATCAGAAGAAAATATGTATAGTCTTAAAGAGGACAGATCGACTCAGATCATGCATTTAGTTTTGACGGGGGGGCAGGCGGACACATGATAGGGACTCAGAAGAATTTACCACAACTTCTGGGCACAACATTTTTTCCTGAAAAACATGTTGTACAATTCAGCTTCTCAAACGGTAGCATTGCATACCTTGGAGCCAACTTAATAGCTCAGGTCCACTAAAGGATGAAGAATCAGATCCTCTTCAAAACCTAAACCCCTCCTTCGTCCCCATGCACCAACTTTTAGTTCCGCATTAAGCCATTTTTGGTGCTCTTTAGCCCTTGTGCTAAGCTGATCCAGCTCCACAATCTGGCAAAGAACTTTTCTTTGGTCCAATAGTCTAGTGAGCTGCAGCATCTTAGAGCATTCTGAACGAAGCTTATACAAGGGAGGTGGAAGGCACACCGGCAGAAAAGAGGAAGATTTTTGTTTGGCACTGTTGAGCTGTTAAATCAGCTCAGCTATCAGTGCAACTTCACCTACACATTTCAAGCTACTATTTGGCAATATTCTAACAAGTGTAACAAACAGTGCCATCTAAGTAAGATTCCTAACAAACTTGGCAGGCAGGTTGTTCAAAAAGACCATACTCAAGTGCAGCAATAAAAAACTCCCTGCACTTTGATTCTTTCCTGCCCACTAACAGGGAAAAGGGGAAAAAAACCAACAAAACACCACAGCTCATTTCTGTAAATCACATTCAACTGTAGTCACTTTGAGAAAAAAATATTACTTACCATAAAAATTGCTACCATTTTCGCAAATGCAGTAACAGTAATATGTTTTTCATCTCTTAGCCACAGTATTATTTGGTTTACATTTTTCTTTATCCTGACTTCCCCCTTGCAGTCAGTATGCCTAACTATTTAAGTTCTTGCTTGTAAAGCTATATGTAACTCTACAGTTCCTGTTAACCTTTTAATCTGGAGTACTGACAAAGAAAAAAAGATAAAATTGAGTTTCATGGAAGTCTGTAAGAAAGAAGCTGCTTGCGTAAGACAACAGCCTTTGAGCAGTAGGAGTCACGGATTGTTCAAGCTCAATGAGTATGTCTGGGGGAAAGTAAGAGGTGGAGAACAATACAAAGCAAACCCAAACAGTTTTGAGGCTGCCCAAAGCCAAAACCACACCAAGAAAAGCAGCAAACTACTGCAAACAGTTTTGCTTTCCCGTTTGCTTAATTTTACACAACTTAATTTGCTCTGAAAATGTTGATTTGAAACTAAAAATACCAAAATTAGCTTTGAAGAATTCTAGTCTTGAAAATAAAATGGAGAATGAAAAAATATTCTTGTTCCTTTTTTGTCCAAAAGCACTTACTGCAGCCAACACATAACTATAAAAAATTGCCAGACAATACATCTTTGATTAATAAATCACTTTAAAAAACCCAACACAACGGACAGCTCTGGTGATAGTCTCTCATTGAGCAGAGCAGCTTTACCAATGAAAAATATGTTCTGGCAAAACACACCGCTGCCTCCCCCCCGGCTGCTATGTAAAAGTCAAACCCATTCTGGTACCCTTACGTAGCTAAAAGATACACAAGCAGGTATCATAAACGGAAGTAGTAAATTAACTGTGTAAATCTTTCCTTCTCTCAGCTAAAATCTGGTTTATGTTCAAGAATTATTTTATCATTTTCAGAGTCACAAAAGTATTACAGCTACTATAACTGAGAATTCTAGCAATAGACGGTTCTCCTGAGTTTTCCAATGGAGTATTCAGTGGTATGTAGGTCAAGCTGTCCTACCAGCTGCATGAGCTCAAAGTTTTCCTCTCTCCACCCCTCCCGAGATTTTTTTTTTCGTGGAATCTTTGTATTGCAACAGAAAGCAGAGAACGACCCAAGGTTTCTCTTCAAGAAAATACAATAACCTGATCTTTTCCCCTTTCATTAATCCCCACTGGTTATGACTGAGGTAACCGTGATTTTTCTTCTCATCCAATCATAAGACTGTGTGATCAAACACGGCAAAGACAGGTCAAGTTCATGGTTCTATTATCACAAAGATGGTCAATATGAAAATGATGAACTTCAGCAGGAAGGTGTCGGTTTATAGAGAAAAAAAGAAATGAGTTACCAGATTTTCACGTTTGTATTTCAAGAATGTAGTGTTTCATGGCTGTCACAGACAATACAAGCAGCTGCAGCTCACCCATCCCTCATTCAGCAAGGGCTTACCCATTTCTAGTGCCTGTGCTGGAACATCAAAAAGGAGAAGACAGCTGCCCTGTCTCTGATTTGTCCTTTATGTTTATTGCATTAATGAATTGTTTTCAAGGCTTTTCTAAACTGTTCCCTCTGCAGAGCATCAGTGGAACGGAGTGGCAGCGATCAGCAATGAATCATAAGCAAACGCCTGGATGTTTCAGGAGTCAGGCCTTGCTGGGTAGACATACTAGTGCTGCAGCAGCACTACTCAACCACTGCTCTGCCAATGAGAAACTGAAAAACTCATGTTTTGTAGCCACAATTCAACGTGGTATTTTGAAGACAGCAAAACCTGGGAAACTCCTGACACATTTGCTCATGAGGAAAAAGCAACTGGCATAATAAGGTTTTCTGAAACAGAGTTGTTTATTCCATACAACTGACTGCAAAGATCTGCAACCTGCTTGGAGCTACTGACCCCAAAGGGTTTCTAATGTACCTGAGCAAAGAAATCAAGAAACACGCTTGCTTTCTTCTTCGGAAAGAGATCAGGAAGTTCCTGAACCTGAACTTGACTGTTGGGGCACAAGCCAGAGAAAGCCTTGCTAAAGCCAAGGTAAGCAGCACGCACTGCTCTTCCTCTGTCCACTCAGTTACTCACACATCGCTAGAAAGGTACCAGGTTAGTGCGGCATGATTTCACCCTGTGCAAACCCATGCTGACTCCTCCCTACCAACTTCTTGTCCCCAATCTTTGGAAACGGCTTCCAGAGTACGTGCTCCGCCACCTTCCCAGGCAGCACGGTGAGGCTGCAGTTCCCAGCTCCTCGGGCTTGCCCTTCTTGAAGATGGGACAGACATTCCCTGTCTTCCAGGCCT
Source organism: Falco peregrinus (assembly GCF_023634155.1). Classification (NCBI taxonomy): domain Eukaryota; kingdom Metazoa; phylum Chordata; class Aves; order Falconiformes; family Falconidae; genus Falco; species Falco peregrinus. Next base: position 1,283,596 of record NW_026599609.1, read on the forward strand.
CAGAGCCTCCCCTAAGTGCCATGCCCTCTCCTGCTTCATCAGGAGTGTCCCCACAGTGACACCGGGGATGGACTTTCGAGCGCAGGAATTGCCTGGCCTTCTCTGTACCGCCCTCACGCCTCACCATAACTGCCATCAATGCCGGTTATGGCAGATGCCAACACCGAATTTCTGTTCTGCTGCTCCACCAGCCAAGAGCTCTCCCCTCTCACTAAGAGCTGGCAGCAGAGAGCGGTGAAGAAACTTGAGCACAGGCCACGTCTGAGTTTATCACAGTGACTGACAACACAACGTGAATGTCAAGATGTTCTGTCCCTGCTTCCTCTGTGGAGAGACACTAGAAAGCAGCAAAAGCTGAACTTCTCTTTGACCACTCTGGTGCAGGCTGGAGAAGTTTCTTTACACCTTTTTCCTTTGCAGGGGATCAAAACCTGTGCGATTTCCCAGCGTTCCACGGCCACCAGAAGCTCACCTGCTACCTTCTGCCCAAACCACAAGGAGGACTGCTCTAAAATACAGGGAAAGTCTGGGAACTGATCACGAGTACCCCAACACCAGCCTGTGGCCTTAACACAATTGTGGAAAAGGACATACACACATGCTGGCCTTTTGCCTGGCCTCCAGGACAGGCTGAAGGTGCAGCGGCGAACAGAGCTGAAAGGAGCAGAGCGCTCTGGAGAGCTGTACGGTTAGGGAAAGGGGTAGAAAGCGATGTCAAGAAGGGGAACGATAAAACAAAGACATATATTAGATGACAAAGTTTATTAAATTTCAAGCTGAAACAGAATACCTGGAATTAAATACAGTATATTAACTCCACAAATATGTATTCATATAAAGAGGAACAGCGTCACAGCAACATTCATTGCTTTCCTCACTGCCTGTTAACTCAGGTCCTTGAATTAGTGGGTAAACCCCCCAGATTTTTCCAGTCTTAATTGATCTCGGGACAACCATTCTTCCTTTCCCAGAACTGGGACTTTGTTCTGTCATCTTCTGATCACTACTGACTTCTGTGCACAGGAAATGACAACGCAGATCTTCAGTAACAGGTAACTCCCTGAAATAAGTAAACCTGCTTCTTTTATTGACACAAATGTCCCAGAACACTGGCTACCATCTGGGCTACCGCCACCGTATCGTCAGCTGCTAGCAGCAACAAAAAGATTGGCTGCCCTATCATACAAGGTTTGGAAAGTACTGAGGAGACTGGAAGTTAGTATTTTAACATTCATTTTTCCCGCACATGAAGTGTTTCAGGTACAGCGCAGCTGCCGATGTAGTAACTGGGAACGTCTACAGCTGCAGCGGCCTTTAACACAAACCCCAAGATGAATACCGTGAGGGGCCACGGGCACAAACGGAAACACAGAGGGCTGGGGCTGAACGTCAGGAAATGCCTCTTTCCGATCAGGGTGACTGGGCACTGGCACAGGCTGCCCATGGAGGCTCCATCCTGGGAGATACTCAAAAGCCAGCATGGTCCTGGGCAACCAGCTCTGGGCGGCCTTCCCTGAGCGGGGGAGCTAGAACGGATGACCTCCAGAGGTCCCTTCCAACCTCACCCGTTCCGTGGTCCTGTGATCCAAAACAAACATACCAAACCCACCACATAGCTCTCTCTGCACTGCTACACACTCACAGTAATGTTAAACCTAAGGCGCATAAGGTGACAGCAACGTGAAGTGCCCCGTCCTCCAGCATGACCACTGGTAAAGATTTCACTTTATCGGCAGAAGCAGTCACGGCATCTGGACTGAAGCAGCAGGCTCAAATCACATCAAATGATGTCCTAAGCATTAAAGTAACACTGGAAACATTAAAAACACATAGGGTGAAAGGATTAAGCAGAACAAAGGGAATGCTTTTGTTAAAACACAGAACATCAGTGGAGAAAAAATAATGCTTCTACGTTAACAAGAAACATTTTGACAATTCTGTCACGCTCAAGAATCAAGGTGAGTCATTCTGCTAGTCCGACAAAAATAGGTGTGCTTCTTGTGGCGAGTGCAAAATAAAACACCTATGCATCAATAAACCAACAGGCAAGTGCAATGTGCTTGACATCCATTTAATAGACTTAGAATTCACATTCGGACTGCAATAAACACATTTTCCCCATCTGAACTGTGGGATGAGAAACTATAGACGCACTATGTAAACAAAATGATTTCCAGAGCTTTTTTCCCAGCATTTTGTTCAAATCAGGTAATTTTTGGTTAAAACATCGCGGTGCTCCTGTACTGCCCTGCAAAGGGGATCCTGTCAACGTGGATACTTTCTGAAGATCCGTCAGAAGATACCATGGGAGAAGCTCCAGCAGATCCAGCTTCAAGTTCAGCAGTGGCTAGGGAGAAGAGAAACAACATTCCGGTGTTGCTTTTACACTAGACAGGGCCAAATCAGTCACTATGAAAACATCATGGATAACTGGAGAGACTACAGTCCAGAAAGAGATTTAAAAACTTCCAAGGGGACATAACAATCAAAGGGCTAGGCACAAAGGAAGAAACAATCTTTTTCCACATTTGCCTACCAGCCAACAGTATTTCTAAAGCCAGTGACAGAAATTCTATAGGCCACACACTGAACATCTTCAGGGAATCCACAAATGACTCCTGCTTACACCAGTGCTAAACTGAGCCCCCCTGCAGACCTCTCGAACCTCCAGTATCTGTTTTCCTTGAATGTTCAAAGCAGTGATTTATTGGAACTCTGCTCCTAAAAACCAGCTTCTGCCTTCTCTGTGACAAACTTAAAAAGAATCCGCCGGTGAAAACGCAAACACCTTTGCAATGCAGTCAGGCCAGGACAAGTCTCCTAGCCTGGCACTTTCTTTGAGGGGCGTCTTTGTAACTCACCCTGGCAAAACCCTCTTTCCTCCACAAAAACACATACTCAAGGAAAGCAAGCCCACCTTTCCTGTTCTTCTCCAGCCACATTTTTCAGACAAGGTCCTGAAACCAAACGCACTCCATGACACCTAGCAGATGCACAGTCAGGTTCAAAATGCACACGGATGAAATGCAACGGCTTTGTGTCCATTCGGACACATGGAACGAGCTGTGAAGCTACAGCTGAACACTCTCTGTATTACCAAAAGCATGCAGGAACAGAAGGAAATTCTCGCAGGGGCTACCTGCTTTGAAATAGCACCAGTCACTGCAAAGCAAAGCAGTGACTCTGGAGGAACGACTACCCTGAAACAGGTGGAATTCCTCTTTCGACACCTGGCCTCATATTATAGAGCATGTTTCATGCTATGTGTTAAAAGCATTCAACTCATCTGATGTTTGCCTAAGTGCTACTAAATGATCTTTTCCCAAAGAAAGGGTATCTTTCATCACTGATTATATTTTTCTTGCTTATTCAAAAAAGACTGCAACATATAAGCTACAAATACAAGCAATGGACAAGAAACAGCAAAAATCCAGACCCAACAGCAGAGAATGGGCGCGGTATGATGTAGTGCGGAATGCAACCGACGCACATGGAAGAAGCAGTGATGGCTGAAGTCTATAAACGTCTTCTCTCAGGGCTTCTTTTACGTTTGATGTTTGTGCTCAAG